>NC_092089.1:39104782-39124782 GCF_045679555.1 Salvelinus alpinus | reverse complement strand
TCTCAGTCATGCATGTCATCTCTCAGTCATGCATGTCATCTCTTTCAGTCATGCATGTCATCTCTCAGTCATGCATGTCATCTCTCAGTCATGCATGTCATCTCTTTCAGTCATGCATGTCATCTCTTTCAGTCATGCATGTCATCTCTCAGTCATGCATGTCATCTCTTTCAGTCATGCATGTCATCTCTTTCAGTCATGCATGTCATCTCTCAGTCATGCATGTCATCTCTTTCAGTCATGCATGTCATCTCTCTCAGTCATGCATGTCATCTCTTTCAGTCATGCATGTCATCTCTTTCAGTCATGCATGTCATCTCTTTCAGTCATGCATGTCATCTCTCAGTCATGCATGTCATCTCTTTCAGTCATGCATGTCATCTCTTTCAGTCATGCATGTCATCTCTTTCAGTCATGCATGTCATCTCTTTCAGTCATGCATGTCATCTCTCAGTCATGCATGTCATCTCTTTCAGTCATGCATGTCATCTCTTTCAGTCATGCATGTCATCTCTCAGTCATGCATGTCATCTCTCAGTCATGCATGTCATCTCTTTCAGTCATGCATGTCATCTCTCAGTCATGCATGTCATCTCTCAGTCATGCATGTCATCTCTTTCAGTCATGCATGTCATCTCTTTCAGTCATGCATGTCATCTCTCAGTCATGCATGTCATCTCTTTCAGTCATGCATGTCATCTCTTTCAGTCATGCATGTCATCTCTCAGTCATGCATTTCATCTCTTTCAGTCATGCATGTCATCTCTCTCAGTCATGCATGTCATCTCTTTCAGTCATGCATGTCATCTCTTTCAGTCATGCATGGCATCTCTTTCAGTCATGCATGTCATCTCTCAGTCATGCATGTCATCTCTTTCAGTCATGCATGTCATCTCTTTCAGTCATGCATGTCATCTCTTTCAGTCATGCATGTCATCTCTTTCAGTCATGCATGTCATCTCTTTCAGTCATGCATGTCATCTCTTTCAGTCATGCATGTCATCTCTCAGTCATGCATGTAATCTCTTTCAGTCATGCATGTCATCTCTTTCAGTCATGCATGTCATCTCTTTCAGTCATGCATGTCATCTCTTTCAGTCATGCATGTCATCTCTTTCAGTCATGCATGTCATCTCTTTCAGTCATGCATGTCATCTCTCAATCATGCATGTCATCTCTCAGTCATGCATGTCATCTCTTTCAGTCATGCATGTCATCTCTTTCAGTCATGCATGTCATCTCTTTCAGTCATGCATGTCATCTCTCAGTCATGCATGTCATCTCTTTCAGTCATGCATGTCATCTCTCTCAGTCATGCATGTCATCTCTTTCAGTCATGCATGTCATCTCTTTCAGTCATGCATGTCATCTCTTTCAGTCATGCATGTCATCTCTTTCAGTCATGCATGTCATCTCTTTCAGTCATGCATGTCATCTCTCTCAGTCATGCATGTCATCTCTTTCAGTCATGCATGTCATCTCTTTCAGTCATGCATGTCATCTCTTTCAGTCATGCATGTCATCTCTCTCAGTCATGCATGTCATCTCTTTCAGTCATGCATGTAATCTCTTTCAGTCATGCATGTCATCTCTTTCAGTCATGCATGTCATCTCTTTCAGTCATGCATGTCATCTCTTTCAGTCATGCATGTCATCTCTTTCAGTCATGCATGTCATCTCTTTCAGTCATGTATGTCATCTCTCAGTCATACATGTCATCTCTTTCAGTCATGCATGTCATCTCTTTCAGTCATGCATGTCATCTCTTTCAGTCATGCATGTCATCTCTTTCAGTCATGCATGTCATCTCTCAGTCATGCATGTCATCTCTCAGTCATGCATGTCATCTCTCTCAGTCATGCATGTCATCTCTCTCAGTCATGCATGTCATCTCTTTCAGTCATGCATGTCATCTCTTTCAGTCATGCATGTCATCTCTCAGTCATGCATGTCATCTCTTTCAGTCATGCATGTCATCTCTCTCAGTCATGCATGTCATCTCTTTCAGTCATGCATGTCATCTCTCAGTCATGCATGTCATCTCTCTCAGTCATGCATGTCATCTCTTTCAGTCATGCATGTCATCTCTCTCAGTCATGCATGTCATCTCTTTCAGTCATGCATGTCATCTCTTTCAGTCATGCATGTCATCTCTTTCAGTCATGCATGTCATCTCTTTCAGTCATGCATGTCATCTCTTTCAGTCATGCATGTCATCTCTTTCAGTCATGCATGTCATCTCTCTCAGTCATGCATGTCATCTCTTTCAGTCATGCATGTCATCTCTTTCAGTCATGCATGTCATCTCTTTCAGTCATGCATGTCATCTCTCAGTCATGCATGTCATCTCTTTCAGTCATGCATGTCATCTCTCTCAGTCATGCATGTCATCTCTTTCAGTCATGCATGTCATCTCTTTCAGTCATGCATGTCATCTCTTTCAGTCATGCATGTCATCTCTTTCAGTCATGCATGTCATCTCTTTCAGTCATGCATGTCATCTCTTTCAGTCATGCATGTCATCTCTCTCAGTCATGCATGTCATCTCTTTCAGTCATGCATGTCATCTTTTTCAGTCATGCATGTCATCTCTTTCAGTCATGCATGTCATCTCTCTCAGTCATGCATGTCATCTCTTTCAGTCATGCATGTAATCTCTTTCAGTCATGCATGTCATCTCTTTCAGTCATGCATGTCATCTCTTTCAGTCATGCATGTCATCTCTTTCAGTCATGCATGTCATCTCTTTCAGTCATGCATGTCATCTCTTTCAGTCATGCATGTCATCTCTCTCAGTCATGCATGTCATCTCTTTCAGTCATGCATGTCATCTCTTTCAGTCATGCATGTCATCTCTTTCAGTCATGCATGTCATCTCTTTCAGTCATGCATGTCATCTCTTTCAGTCATGCATGTCATCTCTTTCAGTCATGCATGTCATCTCTTTCAGTCATGCATGTCATCTCTTTCAGTCATGCATGTCATCTCTTTCAGTCATGCATGTCATCTCTTTCAGTCATGCATGTCATCTCTTTCAGTCATGCATGTCATCTCTTTCAGTCATGCATGTCATCTCTCTCAGTCATGCATGTCATCTCTTTCAGTCATGCATGTCATCTCTTTCAGTCATGCATGTCATCTCTTTCAGTCATGCATGTCATCTCTCTCAGTCATGCATGTCATCTCTTTCAGTCATGCATGTCATCTCTCTCAGTCATGCATGTCATCTCTTTCAGTCATGCATGTCATCTCTCTCAGTCATGCATGTCATCTCTTTCAGTCATGCATGTCATCTCTCTCAGTCATGCATGTCATCTCTTTCAGTCATGCATGCCATCTCTCTCAGTCATGCATGCCATCTCTTTCAGTCATGCATGTCATCTCTCAGTCATGCATGTCATCTCTTTCAGTCATGCATGTCATCTCTTTCAGTCATGCATGTCATCTCTTTCAGTCATGCATGTCATCTCTTTCAGTCATGCATGTCATCTCTTTCAGTCATGCATGTCATCTCTTTCAGTCATGCATGTCATCTCTTTCAGTCATGCATGTCATCTTTCAGTCATGCATGTCATCTCTCAGTCATGCATGTCATCTCTCAGTCATGCATGTCAATTCTCAGTCATGCATGTCATCTCTCTCAGTCATGCATGTCAAGTGTGCAATCTAATATTACGATAGTCTGCTAAACTGTTACTGTTTACCTAAATCCAGCACTATTATCTCTTTCATTGTGTATGATATTGTATCTTGAAGTACAGTCTTCTGTAAAGTACAATCATCTTACTGCTGTCTGTGTTTTGTCGGATTGTTTGTACCACAGACTTAAGCAAAAATATAGAATCTCTATAACTGGTACACAGTACCATCTGTGGTTTCCATTTCAGACTGACATGTCTGGCATCGTCCATAGTTCTGTGGCAGGTTTTGGGCCATGTGTGTCTCCTCTGAGTATAAGACCGCTGGCCAGAGAGAGGTAGGGAAGCAGGGAGGTAGGGCGGGGGAGTTGTAGTGAAACATGAGAAATGCAGTAACAAGAACACAGTTGCCTCCATCAGTAACATTAGTTAGTTAGTTGTAACATTAGTTTTTTTGGAGAGGGGGTGTAACATTTTATCAGCAAACTTTTTGTTTAATAGTAGTTAGTTAGTTGATTGACTGCTCAGAAATGAGACTGTGTTACTATCTGTATGTAGTTCCAAATGCAAGTAATTAAAACTGTTATAACTGCTGCTCAAAACTGTTAAAACTGCTACTCAAAACTGTTATAACTGCTGCGCAAAACTCTTATAACTGCTGTGCTAAACTGTAACAACTGCTGCTCAAAACGGTTATAACTGCTGCTCAAAACTGTTATAACTGCTGCTCAAAACTGTTATAACTGCTGTGCAAAACTGTTATAACTGCTGTGCAAAACTGTTATAACTGCTGCTCAAAACTGTTATAACTGCTGCTCAAAACTGTTATAACTGCTGCGCAAAACTGTTATAACTGCTGCTCAAAACTGTTATAACTGCTGCTCAAAACTGTTATAACTGCTGCGCAAAACTGTTATAGCTGCTACTCAAAACTGTTATAACTGCTGCGCAAAACTGTTATAACTGCTGTGCAAAACTGTAACAACTGCTGCTCAAAACTGTTAGTGGTATGTTCAATTTCAACTGTTAACATTATGGACGATGAATTCATCAAGAAGAATAAATGAAATGTAGATGTAGACAACAGAACAATGACACGTGGAAAGTTATACGGATAAAAGCAGATAAAGTTGTACTAATAAATACAGATATTTACAGCGACAACATTAGTTGATTTAGCTGAATCCTGCATCTTAACTCCCACTGTCTACCTCTCAGACAGGGCTTGATGGTTAGACTGAGCCAACCACATCCCCAGCTAGCCTGGCACCCAAGTTGGTTGAAATCAAACTGGAACCTTTCTCCACTCCTTCAATTTGGACCTCATCCACCCCACAACTCATTGTAATTCATTTTTGAAAGAATGTTTCTGTTAAAACCAGGGAATGCTGTGAACTTTCTGCCTGGTTGGGGTTTGAACAGCTCTGCCTCCATGACAACCTCCACAAGGGCTAAAATGTCCACGTTCTGGCGAGCAGTATGATTGATGCCACTTGACTTTGATGTCTCTAACTCAGCATCTGTGGTGTCCATCAAGTCCTTGAGAACACAAATGGACTTGCTAATCCTGTCTGCTGCTTGCTCAGTCATGTTCGGACCCAGGCCCTTCAGAAAAGACTTCAAGAAGTTGTTAAGGTGTTCCAGGTGTAAGCCAAGGGGGTTATTCTTTCCCCTCCCTTTCCAAAACCTGTTCCAGGTAAGACTGTGTGCCAGCCGAGGGGAAAGAATGGCAATGACTTGCAAGGTCAGTAGAATGGTTCTGTAGGCATATTGGCTATGACCATAGGCCTTGTAGAACAACAGAGCTACAGTGTATAACTTCAACAACATCTCACCATCTCCCTCCTTCACTGCATCCTGCATATTGGACAGGAAGAAGCCAAAGCCGAATATAGCAAACAGAATGAAGCATGAAGGGACCTACCTGAATTTGTCCAATAGAAACTCTCTTTTGCGTTTTTTTTTTTATAGTAAATGGTTTCTGTTGCAAAACATTTTGCAACAGAATTGGCGTAATGATTACACCCCTGGTTGCAATTGGCACTGAATCTATTATCAAGTCATAATGTATTTTCTTATGGTTCTGCCTTGCTTTGATGTATGTGTCAACATTTCTGCAACCTAGCACACGACATGGGAGATGCTTCCTCTGTAGAGGTTGGCCCCTGGACATATTTCTGACTCCGGTTGCAATGTCAGCGATATCATCAAACATGAAGAATCTGTCCATAATTTGTGACACAGAGACATGCAGCCAGCTCCTCTTCCACTTCAGGTGAATCACTACTGACGTGGTCGGGAATGAAACAGTTTGAGACATCTGTTGAGACCAATTGAAAAAAAAGTGTAATAACAACAACGATATATACATATTTGTTCATGCAATAAACATTACAACAGACCTATGATATTTCAACCACATAAAACAATTAGATAATTACATGGTAAACTATTTGTAATGGTGTCATCTCATTGTATTCTAGAATAAGAATAAGATCTCAGACATGTTGAACATCAAGCATTTCATATTTACTTATGCACTACTAGTTAGCTAGTTATCTAGGAGTCCAATTAATGTTCAAGATAGCAAAGACTCATTTAATATCAAATTATGTAGTTATACACCGAGTATACAAAACATTATTAAGGACACCTGTCATGTCAATCCCGAATAACAAAACAGACAAGTTTTCAGTAAAATGTACTTATTGATTATTGTAATTTTCCTTGTTTTGAGGGTCAAGCATGTGCCAGACCTTTAATGATTTTTCTGATGATGATGATGCCTGTGTGGAGTGAATATTGACCATGTTCACTGACTACACCATATCCTCAGTCTAGAGCTGTGTCCATCCTGACCTGAAACCATCCTCAGACCCAGAGACTCAGGCCAGGACCTGAGTCGTTATGACACATTATGGAACTGGGCAACATTCCAGAAGAATTTCTGGGTTAGAACATCTATCCAATTGTATCAGAATCATATTTACAGACCCATTATGACTTAATACGCCCGAATCAGCGGAAGTAAAGTAGAAAAGACCCATCCATCACAATGTGAATCAGAATGTCTGAGATGACATCACTAGTTAGCAGACCAGACATCTCTTTGTCTGAGCTGGCTGGGTCTTGGGCTGATGAAGGGCAGAATCGCTTGCTGGGACAAGGACAGATAATAGTAGTTAGTATAAAGACAGCTAATATTCAGTGACCAGAGTCATTGGGGACAGTGGACAGTCTGCAGTGGTGATCCTATTATGTCAAGCTCAATGACAGATCATTGTTGAACTATTTCTCTGCTCTTCTTATTTGTCTCTTGTCGGTTTGAGTGTGTGTGTGTGTGTGTGTGTGTGTGTGTGTGTGTGTGTGTGTGTGTGTGTGTGTGTGTGTGTGTGTGTGTGTGTGTGTGTGTGTGTGTGTGTGTGTGTGTGTGTGTGTGTGTGTGTGTGTGTGTGTGTGTGTGTGTGTGTGTGTGTGTGTGTGTGAAATATGGAGTCCTATACTGTATATACACTGTGTATAGACTGACCAGGTGAATCCAGGTGAGAGCTATGATCCCTTATTGATGTAATTTGTTAAATCCACTTCAATCAGTGTAGATGAAGGGGAGGAGGCAGGTTAAAGAAGGATTTTTAAGCCTTGAGACAATTGGTACATGGATTGTTTTTGTGTGCCATTCAGAGGGTGAATGGGCAAGACACAATGTTTAAGTGTCTTTGAACAGGGTATGGTAGTAGGTGCCAGGAGCACCAGTTTGTGTCAAGAACTGCAACGCTGCTGGGTTTTTCACGCTCAACAGTTTCCTGTGTTTATCAAGAATGGTCCACCACCGAAAGGACATCCAGCCAACTTGACACAACTGTGGGACACATTGGAGTCAACATGGGCCAGCATCCCTGTGGAACGCCTTCGAAGCCTTTTGGAGTCCATGCCCCAACTCAATATTAGGAAGGTGTTCCTTGTGTTTGGTGAACTCGGTGTATTTATCATTTGTATGTGACACAACAATCCCCATGAGGTTCTCTCGATACTGTTGATGCCAACATATTCCGCCACTTTTCAGCAACCAAGACCAAATTGTCAGGGTTAGATGTTCCTAAACTCTTCTATGGATTATATGTCTATGGCCACAATGCATCAAGCTGTTCTACAGTACATTAGGAAAGTAAAGACTCCTTGACTGTTTCCCCAATGGTTTAAATTGTTTTTTCCCTCATCAATTTGCACACAATACCCCATAACAACAAAGCAAAAACTGGTTTCTAGAAATGTTTGCAAATGTAATAAAACTGAAAAATCACATTTACATAAGTATTCAGACCCTTTACTCAGTAATTTGTTGAAGCACCTTTGGCCAACGATTACAGCCTTGAGTCTTCTTGGGGATGATGCTACAAGCTTGGCACACCTGTATTTGGGAAGTTTCTCCCATTCTTCTCTGCAGATCTGCACAGCTATTTTCAGGTCTCTCCAGAGATGTTCAATCGGGTTCAAGTTCGGGCTCTGGCTGGGCCACTCAAGGACATTCAGAGACTTGTCCCGAAGCCACTCCTGGGTTGTATTGGCTGTGTGCTTAGGGATATTGTCCTGTTGGAAGGTGAACCTTCGCCCCAGTCTGAGCGCTCCTAAGCGCTCTGGAGCAGGTTTTCATCAAGGATCTCTCTGTACTTTGCTCTGTTCATCTTTCCCTCAATTCTGACTAGTCTCCCAGTCTTTGAAAAACATCCCCACAGCATGATGCTGCCACCAACATGCTTCACCGTAGGGATGGTTCCAGGTTTCCTCCAGACGTGACGCTTGGCATTCAGGCCAAAGAGTTCAATCTTGTTTTCATCAGACCAGAGATTCTTGTTTCTCACGGTCTGAGAGTCCTTTAGGTGCCTTTTGGGAAACTGCAAGCAGGCTGTCATGTGCCTTTTGCTGAGGAGGGGCTTCTGTCTGGCCATTCTACCATAAATGCCTGAATGGTAGAGTGCTGCAGAGATGGTTGTCCTTCTGGAAGGTTCTCCCATCTCCACAAAGGAGGTCTGGAGGTCTGTCAGAGTGACCATCGGGTTCTTGGTCACCTCCCTGACCTAAGGCCCTTCTCCCCCGATTGCTCGGTTTGGCTGGACGGCCAGCTTTAGGTGGTTCCAAACTTCTTCCAATTAAGAATGATGGAGGCCACTGTGTTCTTGGGGACCTTAAATGCTGCAGAAACGTTTTCGTACCCTTGCCCAGATCTGTGCCGCGACACAATCCTGTCTTGGAGCTCTACGGAGAATTCTTTCGACCTCATGGCCTGGTTTTTGCTCTGACATGCACTGTCAACTGTGGGACCTTATACAGTCAGGTGTGTGCCTTTCCAAATAATGTCCAATCAATTGAATTTACCACAGGTGGACTCCAATCAAGTTGTAGAAACATCTCAAGGAAGATCAATGGAAACAAGATGCACCTCAGCTCAATTTCGCAAAAATGTTTTGCAAAAATGTAAAAAAGAAAAGAAAAATCACTTTGTCATTATAGGGTATTATATGTATTTAAACAATTTTACAATAAGGCTGTAAGGTAACAAAATGTGGGAAAGTTCAAGGCGTATACTTTCCGAATGCACTGTATATTTGGTACACATGATGCCAAAATTGTGGCCTGTAAGTGCTTGTGATAAAACTTAATCCACAGCTATTTTTTAGAAGCTATTGATACTCTTTGTCTAAATGATGCTCTCTGGTGTAATCTTTCAAATGTTTTTTTGTTCAGACAGGAGTAATATAATTGTTGAAAAAAAAATTGTTATATAATTTGGGCAAAATTAATAAAAAAATTCAGGGGGTGCTGCAGCACCCCTACTTCCCGCGGCTATGGGAAACAGTGATGAGATACGAAGAGAAACAGCATGACACTGCCTCCAGACTGAATTATAGATGGATTCCATCTGCTGACGAGGACAAGTCTGTCAGGCCTCCTTAGTGTCTCTCCTCTCCAGGCTCTCCAGGCCTGGTGATCACATTCACACATCTCTACACTGGGAGACCCAGGGAACCTCTGGGACATCCGGCTGTACACATCCTCTTGGTCAATGGCCACACCATACCAGATGCCTGAAAGATCAGTGTCACCATCACTGTCACTTCTACTGATCTAGGCCAGAACACTTCACAATGCAAGAAGAAATCGGTAGCTTCCAGCTTTGTAGGCTAACTTACCTTACTAGCTGACACCTAAAGCTAACATCAATTCACTACCTTAGTACTTTGTTTGTGATAATAGTCAAACCATAATGCAAAATATGCTGATTTCAAAGCTGATTCCCACCAAAAACTTTATTAATTCCCTTATTCAGTCTCTCTCTCAAATCTCTCCCAAAGATGATCTATTGCCTCAGCGAACTGACTCTGCTCTGCGAACTGACTCTGCGAACTGACTCTGCTCCAAAGGGCCGGCCCCATAGAATAATGAATAGAAAGGTCATCTCCACTCAAGTCAATGATGGCATAACGTTTGACCTCTGTCATTGCCAACAAAGGGTATATAACAAAGTATTGAGATAAACTTTTGTTATTGACCAAATACTTATTTTCCACCATAATTTGCTAATAAATTCATTAAAAATCCTACAATGGGATTTTCTGGAGAAAAAAAATCTCATTTTGTCTGTCATAGTTGAAGTGTACCTATGATGACAATTACAGGCCTCTCTCATCTTTTTAAGTGGGAGAACTTGCACAATTGGTGGCTGACTAAATACTTTTTTGCCCCACTGTATACACCTGTTCTGAAAGGCCCCAGAGTCTGCAACACCACTAAGCAAGGGGCACAACTAAGCAAGCGGCACTATGCAGATCAAGGAGCTCTCCAAACAGGTCAGGGACAAAGTTGTGGAGAAGTACAGATCAGGGTTGGGTTATAAAGAAATATCTGAAACTTTGAGCATCCCACGAAGCACCATTAAATCCATTATTAAAAAATTTAAAGAATATGGCACCACAACAAACCTGCCAAGAGAGGGCTGCCCACCAAAACTCACAGACCAGGCAACGTGGGGATTAATCAGAGACCCAACAAAGAGACCAAAGATAACCCTGAAGGAGCTGCATAGCTCCACAGCGGAGATTGGAGTATCTGTCCATAGGACCACTTTAAGCCGTACACTCCACAGAGCTAAGCTTTACGGAAGAATGGCCAGAAAAAAGCCATTGCTTAAAGAAAAAAATAAGCAAACATGTTTGATGTTTTCCAATAGGCATGTTGGAGACTCCCCAAACATATGAAAGAAGGTACTCTGGTCAGGTGAGACTAAAATTTAGTTTTTTGGCCATCAAGGAAAACGCTATGTCTGGCGCAAACCCTACACCTCTCATCACCCCAAGAACATCATCCACACACATTGCAGCATCATGCTGTGGGGATGTTTTTCATCGGCAGAGACTGGGAAACTGGTCAGAATTGAAGGAATGATGGATGGCGCTAAATACAGGGAAATTCTTGAGGGAAATCTGTTTCAGTCTTACAGAGAAGTGAGACTGGGACGGAGGTTCACCTTCCAGCAGGACAATAACCCTAAGCATACTGCTAAACAACACTTGGGGAAACATTAAAATGTCTTGGAATGGCCTAGTCAAAGCCCAGACCTCAATCCAATTGAGAATCTGTGGTATGACTTAAAGATTGCTGTATACCAGCGGAACCCATCCAACTTGAAGGAGCTGGAGCAGTTTTGCCTTGAATAATGGACAAAAATCCCAGTGGCTAGATGTGCCAAGCTTATAAGAGACATACCCAAAGAGACTTGCAGCTGTAACTGCTGCAAAACGTGACTAGTATTGACTTTGGGGGGTGAATAGTTATGTACGCTCAAGTTTTCTGTTTTTTATTTTTATTTTTCTTATTTTGAAGATGCAAATGATTTTGCATCTTCAAAGTAGGCATGTTGTGCAAATCAAATGATAACCCCCCCCAAAATCCATTTTAATTCTAATTTGTAAGGCAACAAAATAAGAAAAATGCCAAGAGGGGTGAATACTTTCGCAAGCCACTGTAGCTAGGTTTAAAATATATAGGTTAAGACAAGAGGATTCTAATATCCCATATTTCTTTGTGCCACTATTAATAAACAAGGGACCAGCTTCTGCATTCAGAATAACTGGGAGTGAATGGTAGCAGCACGGAAAGTTTGCCATCAAAGTAAAAAATAAACACAATCGAGTGAATTTCAGCCAACAACTCAGCAAACTTTACTGCCATTCTATTCATTTAAACATTTAAAAATAATATACAGCCACTTTATTACTGGATTTCAAATCCACTGGTCACATTTTAAATGCTAATCCTGCAGAATCCAGCAATGGCTTCTGGTCTCATGGATTTCTTAATTTTCAATAACTTCCGCATGGATTTTATTACTGTGTCTTCAACCTAGTTAAACAGTTAGACATTGGATGTGTCAGGGCTTGCAAACTTTTACAGATTACAAAGGGAACCCCAGCCGCGAGCTGGCCAGTGACGCGAGCCTACCAGACGAGCAAAATACCCTCTGTGCTCACTTCGAGGCAAGAACTCTGAACCATGCATGAGGGCACTAGCTGTTCTGGACGGCTGTGTGATCACACTCTTCATAGCCAACGTGAGTAAAACCTTTAAACAGGTTAACATTCACAAGGCCTCAGGGCCAGACAGATTACCAAAATGCGTACTCAGAGCATGCATGCACTGACCAGCTGGCAAGTGTCTTTACTGAAATTTTCAACCTCTCCCTAACCCAGTTTGTAATACATACATGTGTCAAGCAGACCACCATAGTCGCTGTGCCCAAGATCGCCAAGGTAACCTTTCTAAATGACTATCACCTCGCACCACTCACATCTGTAGCCATGAAATGATTTGAATGGCTGGTCATGGCTCACATCAAGATCATCATCCCAGACACCCTGGAACAACTTCAGTTTGCGTACCGCCACAACAGATCCACAGATGATGCAAACTCTATTGCACTCCACACTTCCCTCTCCCACCTGGACACCTATGTGAGAATGCTGTTCATTGACTACAGCTCAGCATTCAACACCATAGTGCCCTCCAAGCTCATCACTTATCTAAGGACCATGGGACTGAACACCTCCCTCTGCAACTGGATCCTGGACTTCCTGATGGGCCACCCACAGGTGGTGAGGGTAGACAACAACACATCCGCCACGCTGATCCTCAACACGGGGGCCCTTCAGGGGTGTATGCTTAGTCCCCTCCAGTACTCCCTGTTCACCCACGACTGCGTGGTCGCACACAACTCCAACACCATCATTAAGTTTTCTGACAACACGATGGTGGTAGGCCTGATCACCGACAACGATGAGACTGCCTATAATTGAAGGTCAGAGACCTGGCAGTGTGGTGCCAGGATAACAATTTCTCCCCTAACGTCAGCAAGACAAAGGAGCTGATCATGGACTACAAGAGACGGAAGGTCGAGCACGCCAACATTCACATCGACGGGCTGTAATGGAACGGTCGAGAGCTTCAAGTTCAGAGGTGTCCACATCACTAAGGATCTATCATGTGCATCACACACCAACACAGTTGTGAAGGTGGCATGACAATGCCTCTTCCCCATCAGGAGGCTTACAAGATTTGGCATGGGCCCTCAGATCATCAAAAAGTTCTACAGCTGCACAATTGAGAGCATCTTGACTGGATGCATCACTGCTTGGTATGGCAACTGCTTGGCATCTGACCAAGCAGTTGCCATACCCCCCAGCCTTGTGAATTATGTCATTACTGGTTAAAAAGACAGCTCACAATTTTATTAAAGAAGCTTCTTCTATGCAAATGTTGTTGATCAGTACAATAAAATAAGCCCCATTCACCTGTATTGTGGGTAGAAACTGTAATGCTATTAAACTCAAAAGATGCCCAAGGATTGACCAGAGCGAGAGCTGAGTTTCTGACTGGATCAAGTATTGTGACTTTGGCTAATATTCCTTCCTTTATTGTGTTATGATATCATTTTGGTATTGAGTATCGTGATGGTATCGAGTATTGTGATACTAAACCTGGTACCGGTATCGAAGTCAAAATTCTGGTATTGTGACAACACTACACCAGACTACACAAAGAACCTGATGACCTTCAAGCACACTTTCAATTGCAAGCACAATCTGAAGTGTTGTCCATATCTCAAGTACACTACATGACCAAAAGTATGTGGACACTCGTCGAACATCTCATTCCAAAATCATGGGCATTAATATGGAGTTGGTCCCATCCTTTGCTGATATAATAGCCTCTACTCTTCTGGGAAGGCTTTCCATTCAGCCATAAGCAAATTTGGGCAATTTAGGCCTGGCTCGCAGTCGGCGTTCCAATTAATCCCAAAGGTGTTTAATGGAGTTGAGGTCAGGGCTCTGTGCAGGCCAGTCAAGCTCTTCCACACCGATCTCAACAAACCATTTTTGTATGAACCTCGCTTTGTGCACGGGGGCATTGTCATGTTGAAACAGGAAAGGGCCTTCCCCAAATTATTGCCACAAAGTTGGATGCACAGAATCGTCTAGAATGTCATTGTATGCTGTAGCATTAAGATTTCCCTTCATTGGAAAAAAAGGGCCTAGCCCAAACCATGAAAAACAGCCCCAGACCATTATTCCTCCTCCAACAAACCTTACAGTTGGCACTATGCATTTGGGCAGGTAGCGTTTACCTGGCATCCGCCAAACCTAGATGAATCTGTCGTACTGCCAGATGGTGAGCGTGATTCATCAGTCCAGAGAACGTGTTTCCACTTCACCAGAGTACAATAGTGGCAAGCTTTACATCACTCCAGCCAACACTTGGCATTGCGCATGGTGATCTTAGGCTTATATGTGGCTGCTCGGCCATGGAAACCCATTTCGTGAAGCTCCCGACAAACAATTATTGTGCTGATGTTGCTTCCAGAGGGAATTTGGAACTCGGTTGTGACTGTTGCAATCGGGGACAGACAATTTTTACGCGTTATGTGCTTCAGCACTCGACGGTCGCTTTTCGGTGAGCTTGTGTGGCCTACCACTTCACAGCTGAGCTGTTGTTGCTCCTAGACGTTTCCACTACAGGAGGTTGGTGGCACCTTAACTGGGGAGGACGGGCTTGTGGTAATGGCTGAAACGGAATTGGTGGAATGGCATCAAATACATCAAACACATTATTATGAGCCGTCCTACCTTCAGCAGATTCCACTGGTTTCCACTTCACAATAACAGCACTTACAGTTGATCTGGGCAGCTAGCAGGGGAAAAAATTGACAAAATGACTTGTTGGAAAGGTGACATTCTATGACAGTGCCACGTTGAAAGTCACTGAGCTCTTCAGTAGGAGCCATTCTAGTGCCAATGTTTGTCTATAGAGATTGTATTTTATACACCTGTCAGCAATGGGTGTGGCTGAAATAGTCTAATCCACTCATTTGTCCACATACTTTTGTATATATAGTGTATCTTATCACTTTGAATTTACATGTGTTTTGTGTGCTCTAACAGTAAAGAACCTGTGACCAGGTTTTGTAGCAGATATTACATGTTGCAGATTTAACACTGTTGGAGAGGCTGTAGTGATGTACCTATTAAGCTGCTCCTACAAACAGGAACTTAAGTAATCACTCACACACACACACACACACGCACACATATATAGTAACGAGCTACATTGAAAACTGCAGTTCTTGATGCGCGCTGGACCAAAAGAAAAATAAATGACAACGCATAACAGCGATTAGCAGTACCTCTCAGCCGACTCAGAAAGATCTTGCATTACATTGTGAATCAGAGTAAGTGCTGGTGAATCTGTGTGGCTCCTCCCACTCCATTACTGACAAAACATCAGCAGTGTCACCAGACTGATTATACTGTAGTGCAGCATGGAACAAATAATAATAATAATAACCAGGGGGAGTAGAAAGTGGCTGTGGTGCAGTTAAACACAGACACACACATGTATCATTAAATCATATATTGTAGTAAGAGATATACTCATTCAACCATCAAAATGGTGCAAGTCTATTTGGCTGAAATAATTCAAACCTATAGAGACCAATGGAGACTGCGTGTGGCTTACTTCAATTGCCAGTTGCATGTACTGTAGGTGTCACACCCTGATCTGTTTCACCTGTCTTTGTGATTGTCTCCACCCCCCTCCAGGTGTCCCCCATCTTCCCCATTATCCCCTGTGTGTTTATACCTGTGTTCTCTGTTTGTCTGTTGCCAGTTTGTCTTGACTATCAAGTCAACCAGCGGTTTTGTGTTTCAGCTCCTGCTTTCCCAGTCTCTCTTTTTCTCGCCCTCCTGCTTTTGACCCTTGCCTGTCCTGACTCTGAGCCCACCTGCCTGACCACTCTGCCTGCCCCTGAGCCTGCCTGCCGACCTGTACCTTTGCCCCACCTCTGGATTATTGACCTCTGCTTACCCTGACCCTGAGCCTGCCTGCCGTCTGGTACCGTTGCCCCACCTCTGGATTATTGACCTCTGCTTACCCTGACCCTGACCCTGCCTGCCGTCTGGTACCGTTGCCCCACCTCTGGATTATTGACCTCTGCTTACCCTGACCCTGACCCTGCCTGCCGTCTGGTACCGTTGCCCCACCTTTGGTTTACTGACTCCTGCCTGCCTTGACCTGTCTATTGTCTGCCCCTGTTGGATTATTAAACCATTGTCAATTTGACGTTGTCTGCATCTGGGTCTTACCTTCACAGCTGATAGTAGGTCAACACAGTATATTCAACCATCTAAGTATATATGGTAGAAATAATAGCCTTCACACAGACCAAAAGCTAAAGCAATTTCCCTACAATGAAAACTGTGTATAGCTAAACTTAAACTGCGAGATTCTCCCTTACACTGCCAATGGCTTGCATTTACCTTGCAGCCCTGGCACCTTACAGTACCTACCTACCCTCCCAAAACCCCAACTTTAAATGGTCAGCCCCTGACACTTAACACTTCATGTAGCAGTATAAAAGTACTCATTTAAACTGCCATCTTACCTCAATCTCAAACTTTCATCGAGGACTACTTCAAAAACTGCTGTTGGATACTTTCTTCCCTCGGGGCCAGCTCTTTTTCCCTCAGGTTTTAATTTTTCAATCAGCCGAGGGGTCAAATGTTCCCACCGGCGGCAGCCATTATACATTGTGATTTTCTAAAAGAACGCTGACACAATTAAGAAATGGTAGGGGAGGGAATTAGATTACATGAATTAAAAGGAATAAAAAGAGAGAAGAGAGGGAAGATGCGAAAGAGGGAGGCCCATTGTGATGGGGTGCATGGTGCCAGCGGTGGCCCGGGCTGGCCTACTGATTTACATGATCTGTAGACTTAAGCATTTCTGCCTGCGATGCAAGGGGTTTGGCTGGGGTTCTGGCTCCGACTGACCCTGCTGGAGATAGTGCGGAGGGGAGTGAAGCCCCCTGGCAGCGAGCGGAGAACAGCTTCTTCCTGGTATATTGTTTCTGTAGGCGTCAGATAATGGATTATGTCCAGAAGGAAAGGGAGAGAGGATGGAAGATGCTGCCAGAGCAATGAGGTGACAAGAGAGAGGTCAGCCTAGGTGAGAGTATGTCTGGTTTTCTTTTAGCAGGCAATGAGCGCGTGTGCGGTGTGTGTGTTTGTGTGAGTGTGTGCACGCCTGTGTGTGGGTGAATGTGTACCAACCAAGGGTTTTGAAAAGTTGAACTGTGTTAAACAAAGAACTTTGTCATCGTAACATTTTTATTACATTCTTCTTCATTTACGACTTCTGTTAAGCGAAAGAAAATGAAAACTTTATGAATCTTTCATTCTTGAAAAAGCTGCTAATAATAAATAACTGAAATGTGAGCTCTGTGCTCTCTCTCTCTCTCTCTCCCTCTCTCTTTCTTTCTCTCTCTCTCTCTCTTTCTCCTCATCCTTTGTTTCTTCCTCTCTCCACTGCAGACTATTTTGTCATTCCTCCTGACCTTCAACAAACAAAGGATTCAAAATTCTCACAAGAAGAGTCACATTAAACTTCCTTCAGGGCACTACTCCACCCTTTAGCCTACAGACAAACAATTATAGGGAACTCTCAGCGGCTGTCAAACAGCTAGCATCTATAGAGGCTTTCTCATCTTCCTCTATTTACCGAAATTACAAAGAATATCATGAAACAATGTATCTTGGCATACTGTGTAGACGACTTCACAGTGAGATGTAAATATCAAGTAAACACACACACACACACACACACACACACCCTCAGAAGCATGACGGAACATGTGATTAAGACAATTGCAGACCGCTTTCAGCAGGAATCGCAAATGTGAACAGCGTGAGCACTGTGTACTCCAACCAGCTTCATTCATTTGAGATGCTCTGCATCTGAGAGAGCTGGAGCTGCCAGCTTTCAATGCACAATCAATTCAGTCCCGCACCGTGTGTGCATCCAGGCTACATCAAAAAAGAGATAGAAAAGTTTCTTACCAAAAACTTAGACCTGTCTCTATAACAACATTGCCATACTTTCCCCTCACTACCTGGTGTTGATTGATGAGATATAAAAGCCTCTGTTTATTTTTATTTTTTTCTCTCTCATCTCTGCTGATGCTATTAAGGACGAACGAGCAAATCGCTAAGCCAGAAAACAAATCTTTACAGAATGATTCTTGCCCTCATGTTGTTTCAGTAATCACTCATATGTATGAGCACTGCTACAGTACCTGCCTCTCCTTGTGGGCACAACAAACAACATCTATTAGCCCGTCAAATCACTTTGGATTCCCATTGTGTAGAGCTAAGGTTGCAGACAGCAGTAGGTACCACCGAGACCATAGCTGCTATCATCACACCAATCTCTATTTGAGGTTCCTATTCAGGCATTTAAGGAAAACATAAAATTCATGGCCCGTATTCAAAAGAGAGTCTCAGAGCAGAAGTGCTTATTATATGGACAGGGGGGACCTGATCCTAGATCAGCACTCCTACTCTGAGATCCTGTGAATACGGGTTCATATTCCCTCTCACTTCAATCCCACCCCTAAAGGTAGAGCTAGTGGCCATCTGAGGTATTTGAGGCAACGCCGGGATCTTTCACAATTCATTTTTCACACTTTGCCAGAATTCGCCTCCCTCGATCTTGTTGTACTCAGCATTCCATATCGGTGATGCAATTAAGTCATCTTTTAAATCAATTTGCTGTGAAAACGTTGGGACTGGAGTGAGAAGCGAGAAAGGAGATTAATTGCCTGCTGGAAATGGAACATAAATATTGATTGAATTAATTACAGCAGCAGGGAAAGAGCAGAATGGAGGTGGCTCCATCACTGATGAGACTAACTAAAGGGGTTATCCTTTCTTATGGCTGAGATCCCGCTAACGGGATCGATATGACAACAGCCAGTGAAAGTGCAGGGCGCCAAATTCAAACAACAGAAATCTCATAATTAAAATTCCTCAAACATACAAGTATTTTACACCATTTTAAAGATACACTTCTTGTTAATCCCACCACAGTGTCCGATTTCAAATAGGCTTTACGACGAAAGCACCACAAACGATTATGTTAGGTCAGCGTCAAGTCACAGAATAACACAGCCATTTTTCCAGCTAAAGAGAGGAGTCACAAAAAGCAGAAATAGAGATAAAATTCATCACTAACCTTTGATGATCTTCATCAGATGACACTCATAGGACTTTATGTTACACAATACATGTATGTTTTGTTCGATAAAGTTCAGTAGGTTCAGGATGAAGTTCAGTTACGTTCAATAGTTCCAAAACATCTGGTGATTTTGCAGAGAGCCACATCAATACAACTATTATGCATGGAATTATATATACACTTCTCCTTAATGCAACCGCTATGTCAGCTTTCAAAAAAGCTTTACCAAAAAAGCACACCATGCAATAATCTGAGTACAGCGCTCAGAGACCAAAACAAGCCAAACAGATATCCGCCATGTTGTGTAGTCAACAGAAGTCAGAAATAGCATTATAAATATTCACTTACCTTTGATGACCTTCATCAAAGGTAAGAATGCACTCCCAGGAATCCCAGTTCCACAATAAATGTTTGATTTGTTCGATAAAGTTCAGAATTTATGTTCAAACACCTCCTTTGTGTTCACGCCTTGAGTTCACAAATCCAAATTCATGACGCACGAGCAGACGAGCAGACGAAAAGTCAAAAAGTTCCATTACAGTCCATAGAAACATGTCAAACAATGTATAGAATCAATCTTTAGGATGTTTTTATCATAAATCTTCAATAATGTTCCAACCGAAGAATTCCTTTGTCTGTAGAAATGCAATGGAACTCAAGCTAACTCTCACGTGAACGCGCATGGTCAGATCGTGGCTCTCTGCCAGACTAATTCCCCTCTCATTGCCCCCACTTCACAGTAGA
>NC_092089.1:39019782-39099782 GCF_045679555.1 Salvelinus alpinus | reverse complement strand
TCGTGCCCTCTCTAACCTGCCTGTGTGTGGCCCTCTGTTGATCCGTGTCTAGTTGGTCAGGGAGGGAAACCATCTGGTACCTGGTGACTATTAGAGTGCTTTCTGGGATCAGTGTGAGTCGAGGCATCATATGGGATGCAAGACACATCTCGGACGGAGCTGACAAGCTATATAAAATCAAAAAGAAAGGCTGAAGCCGAAACACGTCAGATTTTTTAAACTTTGTTTCTATTGATCATGCCATACAAATAAAGGCATTTCAATTAATTATATGAAGAGTGCCTTGGTCCTCCTTTCTTTTTGATGACCAATTTACCCTTTTCACCGAAGAGCACCTTCTGTCTACCAAATGTACTATTGTGTACCTTAGTAGCGCTTCCCTTCCTCCTCTTTCTACAAGCTATATAAAGTGTTTGGGATTATTCTCTCTTTCTCTGGCTGTCTCCAGTTATCTATCCAGTCTTTCTTTCTGGTTCCTGCCTTGATTTCCTCAATCACATTTCCTCCCCTTTCTCCTGCCCCACCCTCTCTCCTCACCCTCTTCCCCTCTCTCTAGTTTATTTTGGTGCTGCTCCCCAGGGCCTCTGTGTAATGTGGTTACCCCGTCACCTGTACCACATCTCTGAGGTGTTTTGTTTGTGTTGCTGTTCCAGAGATATCTGTATTTGTTTGTGTTTCTCTATGAATCCCTGGACACAGACTGAACCATGTATCACTGAGTAAGATGTAGATTATCAGCAAGGGTGACTTCAGTGGCGGACTTGACCTTTCTCCCTTCTGTACATGTAACAAGGCATTCACTCACATTCCCACATACTGCTGCTCACTTAAACCCATTATTGTTGCTGTAAAGGCCCTGGTATGACAGATAAGGACTAGGCTATATATGCCATCGATACCGGGGAGCTGATCAACATAAAGTGGCAACACTCTTTCTCTCTTGTTCTCTCTCGTTCTTTCTCTCTCTCCCTCTCACCCCTCCCATTCTGTGCTCAGTTTAACTTGTTCTCTCTCATTCTTTCTCTCTCTCCCTCTCACCCCTCCTGTTCTGTGCTCAGTTTAACTTGTTCTCTCTCGTTCTTTCTCTCTCTCCCTCTCACCCCTCCTGTTCTGTGCTCAGTTTAACTTGTTCTCTCTCGTTCTTTCTTTCTCTCCCTCTCACCCCTCCTGTTCTGTGCTCAGTTTAACTTGTTCTCTCTCGTTCTTTCTCTCTCTCCCTCTCACCCCTCCTGTTCTGTGCTCAGTTTAACTTGTTCTCTCTCGTTCTTTCTCTCTCTCCCTCTCACCCCTCCTGTTCTGTGCTCAGTTTAGACTCATTCCAATTTTCCAACTACTATTTGTTTTCTCTTCTAACTTATTTTTTGTTTGGGTCTCACAAAGGATCTCTGAGCATGAATCTTTGAGCAGTTTAGACCGCTGTATAGTGAATAATGCAGGGCACAGTCCGATGCTCCCCAGGCGACTTCACCTTGCCTGAATGGATGAGTGCTCAAGCTGAACACACACACACACATTCACCTTCTACACACCTTCTCCACAGGGAGCGGGGGAGTAACAACTCACATACAGGAGGCAACATAGGATGTGTGTCATCTCCTTAAGCATATTTATGTGTGTGTGTGTGTGTTTTTGTTTGTGCTGGGGGGGTTGCCTTATTTTAAATTCAAGGCATCTATTCAATATCCAATAGCTCTTAAATGCCTGTAAGAAAGTTAAAGGCCACCCAGCATCCTCACCATTTGACCCTCTTCTGACCCTATGAATGAATTCAGAACTGGACGTGCCTGCCCTGAACGAATCTAATACCCATTATAACAACTTCTAAGATGTCCATTATACATTAAAGCAAAGTAACATTTGAGTGCTCTGCCTTTTTCTGGTAGCCTCATTAGGAAGACGAGATCAAACGCTGAGGCGTTGTGGATAAACACTCAGGGAAGCTAATCCTCCCAGTCTATGGCGTCTTAGGCCTTCAGCAATAATCAAAGACCACAGGTAGGAGAAGAACAAATCTAGCACTGAGATTAGTAGAAGAGCTGTGAAATGAAAGGAAGTAGATCGGAGTATAGAAGGGGAAACACACTTATTAACACAGGGGATCAAACATGCTCTCAGCTGGGAAGGCCCAGGAAGCTTGTCGAGCTGAAGCTCATGTCCGCACGCACGCACACACACACACACACACACACACACACACACACACACACACACACACACACACACACACACACACACACACACACACACACACACACACACACACACACACACACACACACACACACACACACACACACACACACACACACACACACACACACACACACACTGTCTGTGTGTGCACCGTGTACATGTGTGTGAGTTGGTGTTTCTGCCTAGTGTGTTATCTCTGAGGGAGAGAGCTTTACGTAATATGACCTAGAGGAATTCCATTAGCTTCTCTACACGTGGAGCGTTTGCTCCAGATCTTGTTTCCATAGCCCTGACCTCTTGAGCTGGGGTCACACTGTCTGACACTCGTTTAGGGTGTTGTGAGTCCCTCAGTCTGCTGCTCGCACCTGCCTTTCTCTCTCTCCCATTTCCTCTCTCCATCTGTCTCTCTACTTCTCATACTGTCTCTGTCTGTCTCTCTCTTTCTCTCTCTCTCTCCCTTTTCCTCTCTCCATCTGTCTCTCTACTTCTCATACTGTCTCTGTCTGTCTCTCTCTTTCTCTATCTGTCTCTATCTACCTTTCTCTCTCTTCTATATCTGTCTCTATCTGTCTCTCTCTATCTGTCTGTCTCTTTATCTGTCTCTATCTCTGTCTCTTTCCTTCTCTATCTGCCTCTCTCTTTCTCTCTCTCCCATGTCCTCTCTCCATCTGTCTCTCTACTTCTCATACTGTCTCTGTCTGTCTCTCTCTTTGTCTATCTGTCTCTCTACTTCTCATACTGTCTCTGTCTGTCTCTCTCTTTGTCTATCTGTCTCTATCTACCTTTCTCTCTCTTCTCTATCTGTCTCTCTCTATCTGTCTCTCTCTAATTCAATTCAATTCAATTCAATTGACTTTATTGACATGGCAAGTTATTATTACTTACATTGTCAAAGTATACATATCGAAAAATTTAAATAAAATATATATGTGTATATATATACACAAAATATATATATATATTTATATATAAATAAATGGTGGGACTAACAGTAATAATAATAGTAGTAGTGGACATGGGATTACCATTAATAACAGCTACAACAACAATATTAATCAGAACAACAATACATTAAAGCAACAGTAGTAGACCAGTGTCAACATGACTGAGAAGACACATGACCTGGTACGAAAGACAAAACAAAACTAAGCTAAATGGGAAATATTATCAACATTACTTTGCATTTTTCACTGGCTGTCCCTTAGGCTGTGGCAGGAGGACACATATTTGGCTGCCAAAACTGCACATTTTGGCTTTTCACCCAATAAATATTTGAATTTTTCTTCATCTTTTATAGTTTCAAATTCTTTGTATTGAATTATAATTTTGGGAAAGAAATATGCTCTTAGGTCTGAGTATTTGTCACAGTGTAGTAGGAAATGCACTTCTGTCTCTACCTCTCCCCTGGAGCAGAGTGAGCACAGCCTGTCCTCTCTGGGCAGCCAGGTTTGTCTGTGACGACCGGTCTCTATAGCCAGACTGTGCTCACTGAGTCTGTACCTAGTCAATGTTTTCCTCAGTTTTCTATCAGTCACAGTGGTCAGATAGTCTGCCACCATGTACTGTCTGTTTAGAGCCAAATAGCATTGAAGTTTACTTTGATTTTTTGTGGTGTCTTTCCAATAGGTTATATATTTTTCTTTTTGTTTTGTGATGATTTGGTTGGGCCAGATTTTCTGAGGGCTGTCCTGAGGCTCTGTGGGGTTGGTTTGGGTTGGTGAACTGAGCCTCAGAACCAGCTGGCTGAGGGGACTCTTCTCTGGTTTCATCTCTTGACATTGTAGAGCTGTGTGATGGAATGTTTTTGGGTCACTTGTTTTTAGATGGTTGTAAAATTTGATGGCTCTTTTTTCTATTCGAATGAGGAGGGGATATTGGCCCAATTCTGCCCTACATGCGTTATTTGGAGTTTTTCTTTGTACTTGCAATACAGTCTTGCAAAACTCTGCATGCAATACTTCAATTGGATGTTTGTCCCATTTAGTAAATTCATTATTAGAGAGTGGACCCCATACCTCACTGCCATATAGAGCAATTGGTTCTATAACTGATTGACTCTCTATCTGTCTGTCTCTTTATCTGTCTCTATCTGTCTATCTCTTTCCTTCTCTATCTGCCTCTCTCTTTCTCTCTATTTCTCCCTCTCTATTTCTCTCTATTTCTCTCTGTCAGGAAGGAAAAATACAAAATAGAGCAAAGCAAGCATTCAGCTGACTGACAAGCTCAGCACATTGGAGAGAGTCAGGGACAGAGGGAAAGAGTCAGGGAAAGAGGGAGAGTGTCAGGGAAAGAGGGAGAGTGTCAGGGAAAGAGGGAGAGAGGGAGGGAAAGAGGGAGAGAGTCAGGGAAAGAGGGAGAGAGGGGGGGAAAGTGGGAGAGAGAGAGGGAAAGAGGGAGAGAGAGAGTGGGGAAAGAGGGAGAGAGGGAGGAAGTCAACATTCGGACAGATGATTTGGACCCCCTCCGAGTCTGCACTGTCCTCACTGTTTACACAGAGGAAGATTTGGGTTTTACACATCACTGCTCACGCCTTTTTATGTGCAAAGTCACTGGCTCTGACTGAAATTGAAGATCACTTGTTTGTGAGAGAGTCAAAGGTCCAGTATCTGATCTGTTGGTGGGAGTGCATGGGTGTGTATGCACAGTACAGTCTACTGCACACACACACACACACACACACACACACACACACACACACACACACACACACACACACACACACACACACACACACACACACACACACACACACACACACACACACACACACACACACGCAAACTCAAGCACACACACACACACACACACATTTTGTGAAGAGCAGAGTGGGACAATTCCATTATTCACTCAGGGCTCCATAAGCTGACACATACTCACATCTCCTCCTCCCCTTTCTCCCTCTCTCTGCAGAAACCAGGCCAGGGGATGACATGTTCACTATGTGCTCCCACATCTTTCAACACCACAACTACCACTCTGGACCTGGTCCAACCTGCCCTAACCTGCCCAACATCCAAACAAAACCAGGACCCAGAACCACCACACCAGACCTGATCCAACAGTCCCCATAACCCCCAACAAAACCAGGACCCAGAACCCCCACACCGGACCTGGTCCAATAGTTCCCATAACCCCCAACAAAACCAGTACCCAGAACCACCACAGCTGATCTCATCCAACCTTCCCCACACACCCCAACAACACCAGTACTACCAATCTAGAGCTGGACAAACCTACACAAACATCCCCCAACAACACCAAAAGTTGTTGTCTGGACATGGGCCAGCCTCCACCACATCCCAACAAAACCAGGGCTCAGAACCACCACACTCTGGACCTGGGCCAGACTCCTCCAGACTAGCCTACAGCACCAGCCCAGTTCTGCTCAGAACACCATGGGTTGATCTGAATCAGGACAGAGTAAACATGAAGCCAGATAAAGATGCTATACAGTAAATCCGTTTTAATATGGGAGATTACAGTCTAATGTGTGATTAGCAACAAATGACTAGCGTTTTTTTTTTTGCCCTTCATAATCACAGTTTAGAACATATAAATCAAATGCACTGTGCAATGACCATAATGACATGTCCAAACTGGTATATAAAGTACATCGTTTTATTAAAATAGGATCATTCATTCATTAATGCGTTCAGTCATTCAGTCATTCATTCAGACAGTCATTCATTCTTGCAGAATCACCACAGTCAAACAGGCTCCCCAGAGTTCTTCAGATAACTGGAACTAAAAAGGTCAGCTCAAAACCAGGCTTTAATGTTCTGTAATGGTATTATAATAGCATTATCCCCCTGAGCTGCTCAAATGATATGTTGCTGTTAGAGATCAGAGATAATGCCAATGTGGATTTAATACCCAAGAACAGATGAGGCCAATAACAGATGAGGCCACTATAGAACACTACAAAACATCTATAGAAACTAGATTGATAGATGGACAAATGTTGCTGGGTCCCCAAAAGGATTGGTTAAGTGGGGATTCTGTGTGTAAAGTTCTCCTACAGACTGTATATTTACTATGACATCCAACTGACAATTAGCATTGGGCACACCACAGGGCTATTTGGTCAGCTAGAATAAGTTATTTTAAGAGGTCATGATGTCACGCCCTGACCTGAGATATCTCTGTTTTCTTTATATTTTGGTTAGGTCAGGGTGTGACTAGGGTGGGTACGTTAGTTTTGGTATTGTCTAGTTTTTTTTGTATGTCTAGGGTTTTTGTAGGTCTAGGTGATTTGTATGTCTATGGTGGCCTGATATGGTTCCCAATCAGAGGCAGCTGTTTATCGTCGTCTCTGATTGGGGATCATATTTAGGTAGCCATTTCCCTTTGGTGTTTGTGGGTTCTTGTTCTATGTTTAGTTGCCTGTCTGCACTACTCATATTAGCTTCACGGTTCGTTATGTTATTTTGTTATTTTTGTTCAGTGTTCGTTCTTATAATAAAGAAGAATGTACGCTTACCACGCTGCGCCTTGGGCTCCTCCTTACAACGGCCGTGACACATGATTGCAGTCACCGTTTTTCCTCAAAATAGGCTTACTGTGACGCTTGCTCCCGCTCCCCCTCCCTGGCGCTTGAGAGCGCCAGGCTACCCACCTTTACACGCACCTGTCACCATCATTACGCGCAGCAGCGCTCATTGGACTCACTTGGACTCCTTCACGTGGTTGATTGCCCCTGTATACCTGTCGGTTCCTCGGTGGTGTTCCCTGTGTCCGCATTAATTGTTATGTGTTCCCGTCCAGACACTGTTCCTGTTCTGTTTTATGTCCGTCAGTTATTAAACCTTCACTCCCTGTACCTGCTTCTCATCTCCTGCGTCGATCCTTTCACTTACAGTATCTGCATGATTAAATAGGCATAACCTCCATTTACTATACAAAATTAAGAATCATAGTATGGGAAGAAAACCTTACTGGGATTTGCATAGATTTGCATTTGAAATAGCCTTATGTTAATTTGCATGTCATTACGTTATGATTCCCTCATTATTCAGAATCTGTGTTGTATAGACTTCCATAACACGACAGTCCGTTACTCCCTGCAGTCAAACCAAGCCATTATGAGATGTGTGTTTTTATGTCATTTGTATTAGTTCAGCTGCCACCGCAGCTGCTCTCTTCACGTATCCTGGTCCTATCTGTCGACTTTGCCTCTAACTGTAGGTAATTCAAGCACAAAGAGCCCAGGAAAACGCTCTCTCAGCCAATCGTAAATGTCATTCACCATCGAGCTGCAGAAAGGCTTTGATTTGTGATTGCTCTGAGAGGCACCGCTAAAAGAGTCTCGTTTGGCCAGACTGTGGTTGGCAAGCCTTTTGGGAATGTATTTTGGTACATTGTCAACATGAGGTGACTGAAGAATACCTATCTTTAATCTGTGTGTAGGCCCATGTTCTGAATGGCTTGGTTATTTTAAGCCATTCTCAGTCTGCTGTTGTATAGCTGGAGTAGAGTAGACTCTGAGCCTAGTGGTAGATGTTGGAGGTGAAGTGTGGCTCCAAACATGAGCAGAAATTCCCCATCACTAGAGAGAGATAGAGATGTGTCTCAATGTGTCTACCCATTGAGTAGGGTAGACACAGGAAAACCTGGCTTCCTGTAGAGGAAAGGCTGTGCAACCACTGCACAACAGCAGAACCTGAGACAGAGCTGCATTTCCTGACAAAATGTTAAAAATATAAAACAATAAGAGATTGTCATTTTCCCAAATTTGAAACCCTTATTCAAGGTTTCAAAGACCTCTCTGATGAGGATAGGCTACCCGTCCTGTTGGGGGAGGACGCAGAGAGCGGTGGGTTGGCAGCCCACTACATTGCTGCCTGCCATAAGTTGAAGGACAGTGTCTGACAGACCAATCAACCTGCACATGTACTCTACTGCATGCTTATTGTTATTGTTGAATGTATGGTTATTTTGACCCTTGGTTATTGTTGTTACTGTTGTCCCGTTGACAATTTTGATTCTCATTTTTGTTTGAGAGAGAGAGAGAGAGAGTGAAAGGTAGGGAGAGAGAGAGAGTGAAAGGTAGGGAGAGAGAGAGAGAGAGAGAGAGAGAGAGAGAGAGAGAGAGAGAGAGAGAGAGAGAGAGAGAGAGAGAGAGAGAGAGAGAGAGAGAGAGAGAGAGAGAGAGAGAGAGAGAGAGAGAGAAAGGTAGGGAGAGGGAGGGAGGGAGGGAGGGAGGGAGAGTGAAAGGTAGGGAGCGAGACAGAGAGAGGGGGGGTTGGATGAAGAGAAAGGCAGAGAGTGATGTCTGTCCATGCAATTCTTATGTCTGTCTTAAATAGATTTGCATTTGAAATAGCCTGATGTCAATTTTCATGTCATTACGTTATGATTCACCCATTATTCAGAATCTGTGTTGTATAGGTTTCCAGAACACGACAATCTGTTACTCCCTGCAGTCAAACCAAGCCATTATGAGATGTGTGTTTTTATGTCATTTGTATTAGTTCAGCTGCCACCGCAGCTGCTCTCTTCACGTATCCTGGTCCTATCTGTCGACTTTGCCTCTAACTGTAGGTAATTCAAGCACAAAGAGCCCCTGAAAACGCTCTCTCAGCCAGTCGTAAATGTCATTCACGATGGGGCTGCAGAAAAGCTTTGATTTTCCCTGAAATGTGACTGCTCTGAAAGGCCCAGCTAAAAGAGTCTCGTTTGGCCAGACTGTGGTTGGCAAGCCTTTTGGGAATGTATTTTGGTACATTGTCAACATGAGGTGACTGAAGAATACCTATCTTTAATCTGTGTGTAGGCCCATGTTCTGAATGGCTTGGTTATTTGGAATAAATTCTCAGTCTGCTGTTGTATAGCTGGAGTAGAGTAGACTCTGGGCCTAGTGGTAGATGTTGGAGGTGAAGTGTTGATATTCCCCATTTGCCCCCTACTGTGGGCACATATCCCTTCTGTAGAAGGAGAGACAGTAGAAAGAGTAGAGTGAGAGAGGGTAGAGAGAGAGAGAGAGAGAGAGAGAGAGAGAGAGAGAGAGAGAGAGAGAGAGAGAGAGAGAGAGAGAGAGAGAGAGAGAGAGAGAGAGAGAGAGAGAGAGAGAGAGAGGAAAGGGGACACTACCTAGTCAGTTGTACAACTGAATCAATTGAACTGAAATGTGTCTTCTGCATTTAACCAACCCCTCTGAATCAGAGAGAGAGAGAGAGGGGTGGGGGAGGAGGGGGGGGGGGGGGTGAGAGAGAGAGACAAAGAAAGAGGGGGAGGTATTTATTTGTGCCTTTTCCTCTGGAAGTTTTTCAGATCTCCCTGGGTTTCACATCAGAAGTGTTTCCCAGATGTGTGGTCGAGCCAAGTGGGAAGGGGGTTGAACCATTTGAACATGGTCAGTGTATATGGAAGCCAAGCCTGGAATGGCACAGGAGAGTGGGGGGGGGGGGGGGGGGGGGGTCACATGCAGTACTGCAGCTACAGTGCCAAGGTGAGTGTTGTCTCTCATAGCAGACATAAAAAGCAGGGACAGAACAGGAGCTGAATATTGACCACTTCCTCACTGCTGAAACCTATTCATGCTTCTGTAACTCTAAGTTACTGTAAAAGGCAATGCACGTTAGCTTGCTGATAATTTTGGCTAACATATTTGTGTTACTAAAGCGGCAAACTTAAAACGTGTACTTTACACCTTACACTATCACAGGCTGTTGAGTGGTTTGCAGCGTTTTTTATATGGTTGTTTACATGTTGCATTGATTTGTCAAAGCCGTTTGAGAATGCTAGGACAGGGACTCTTGTCCCTGAAAACATGATTTGGCAACATAGGTTAATTCATGTCTGGGACTCCCGAGTGGCGCAGCGGTCTAAGGCACTGCATCTCAGTGCTTGAGGTTCGAATCCAGGCTGTATCACAACCGGCCGTGATTGGGAGTCCCATAGGGCGGCGCACAATTAGCCCAGCGTCGTCTGGGTTTGGCCAGTGTAGGCCGTCATTGTAAATAAGAATTTGTTCTTAACTGACTTGCCTAGTTAAATAAAGGTAAAAAAATGTCTCAGCCATAGCCTACGACCCTGCACCTATTGGACATTATCTTGCCCTTGTGCCTACCTTCACCTCCCTTCACCGTGAGACACAAAGGTACAGTTTGACAGGTACATGACAGCCTTCGACATCTCTGTATGCCTGGAAGATATCTCAGCTTGGATGTCGGGCCACCACCTACGGCTCAACCTCAACAAGACGGAGCTGCTTTTCCTTATGGGGAAGGCCTGCCGCTCAAAGACCTCTCCACCACCTCTCCACTCCACAGTGTCCCAGAGTACAAATAACCTTGGCGTGACCCTGGACTACACCCTGTCATTCTCTACAAACATCAAAGCAGTTATTCCTGCAGGTTCATGCTCTACAACTTCCGTAGAGTATGACCCAACCTCACACAGGAAGTGCCGCAGCTCCTGATCCAGGCATTTGTGATCTCCCATCTGGACTACTGGAACTCGCTGTTGGCTAGGCTCCTCGCTTGTGCCATCAAATCCCTGCCATTTATCCAGAACGCTGCAGCCCGCCTGGTGTTAAACTTTCCCAAGTTCTCCTATGTCACCCTGCTCCTCAGCACACTCCACTGGCTTCCAGTTGAAGCTCGCATCCATTACAAGACCATGGTACTTGCCTACGGAGCAGCAAGAGGACTTGCCCCTCCCTACCTTCAGGCTATGCTTCAGGCTATGCTCAAACCCTACAACCCAACCTGAGTACTCCATTCTGCCACCTCTCATTTCTTAGCCCTTCCACCCCTACAGGAGGGCAGCTCCCACTTAGCCCAGTCCAAGCTCTTCTCTGTCCTGGCACCCCAATGGTGGAACCAGCTTCCCCCTGAAGCTAGGACAGCTGATTCCCTGCACATTTTCAAAAACATATGAAACCCTACCTCTTCAAAGAGTATCTTAAATTATCCCAAAGCACCCCCCCCCCCCCCCCCCCCAAAAAAAAGCATTTTGTGAACTAACACTGGAACTTGACTCTTTGCCCTCTTACTAGCTCTGACTTTGCTACTTTATTGAATAAAAGCGTACTTACTATGACTGTGATATGTAGTTGTCCCACCTTGCTATCTTAAGATGAATGAACTAACTGTAAGTCACTCTGGATATGAGCATTGGCTAAATTACAAAAATAAACAATGTAAATGATGACAGAACCTCTTGTCAATAGCTATAATACATAATAAACCAGTGGTAATTGTGCATTCGTATAGGGACAGGGGGTACATATGTTTAATATGAATATAATAAGCATCCTGGTGTCAACAGAGCACTCTAGAAATATTGTCAATTAGATAAATAGCCTAACCTACCTGTAATTTACTGGATGGATGTGAGCTACTCAAATGGCAGATGTGTGTTATTGGACCAGAACGAATCTATTCAAAGCTTCCAATTCCCGCCCACTTAAAACTCCTATGCATAATTTTAAAAAGTCCGCCCACTTGGAGGCGCGCGCGGAGAGCCATGGGATGCCTCGAGAAATGGAATCTCCCATTTGAGCTACAAGTATTGGCTGGTCTATTTTGCAACCACTGATCGGGATATTAGACAATAGTCTGCGCAAAATCTGGTTGGATACATATAGCCTACCCCTGAGCCACTTTCCGTCGCTAGGCTACTCCTTACCTAACGTAGCAGGCGTAAATGCTACTCCTAACAGCTCCATGACGGAGCGACTACATGTGCCATTTGGCAAGTGTAGGCTATAGCACGTGCAGCTTGACTAGTGCATTTGGAACTCAGTTAGGGTGTGTGTGTTTTTTATTACGGATGTGCGCACTTGATGTTGTTGTGTAGACACTCAATTTATCTTCAATTCAGATTCAACTATAGTTGCATCACATTGGCTACTTTAGACAAGACACCAATAGCTTCGTAAGGAAATAATAATTATTGAAATATCATGCGTAATTGCATCCAAGCATCTAAACAGTTGTTATTTACGCTACATAACAGGATTTTACAAAATATATTGGCGAAATCCAATATATTAAAACGCAGCAAGAACTTAATCATGTATAGAATAGATTTTGCTTTGTAAAGAAGATTTCGATAAATCTACAAAACACAGTTGATCAAGAAAGGCACACTCTTTCGACAAAAAAAAAACCCGTCACTCACCTCTCTCTTCTCTCTCTTGCGTTCTCTTGCATATTTCTCACCCCCAGCCCTCGTTGCTGTGGCTTATTCACTTCGGTGTGTCACCCACGCATTGCTCCGACTCCATCTCCAGAAGGGGGAAGGGGTGGGGGCTGCTGGGTATATGCGTTTGTGACGAATCCCAGGGCTTCAAAGACTGAAACCAGGTCCAGCACCCGGACCGCAGACTCACCGGCAAGGACACTCCAAACTGGGATGAACGATGGGTGCTGCCTAAACGCGCACACTGGAATCAAGACAGCACACCAGGAGCTATCCTGATCCTGATCTTACGCTTTGTTAGACCTTCACTTCACCTGGCGCCTGTGTCGATCGAAGCCAGCGAAATTGGAGAATAACTTGATTACAAGGCTTCTACAATAAATTGGGATTTAAAAATATAGATTTTGAGAGCATCTCTTCAGAAACAGGGGGACCTTTGAATTTGGATCGACATACTGTTAAAAGCTACGTGGACTGGATTTGTATTCATTTTACTCATAGGAACTTTGGAATAACGCAGTTTGAATTGCAGGTCTTCTCAGACTTGTTCATTTCATCAAAATATCTACATTAGGCTAAACATCGGCTACGCGCTCTTGAAATAATAAGTACAACGAACTTATTTGAATCAAGCTTGTGGAATTGTTGATTGTCTCTCGAAAGCATTGGAGCTTGGAACAAGGACGATATGCTTCAATGGAACTGTTAACAAGGTAAATATTAGTTTCATTTAATATATAGACACCTCAAAGTAACGAGTTATTGTTACTTGCAACTGAATGTGCTATGTCAATAACATAGTGTTATATTAATCTGACATGGGATCTATGCTTCTCGCATCTTCCCTTGAGGCAATGTGTTTTTAAGAATGAAACATTTGTGTTTGATAACATATTTAGTGAATTTATTTTTGCAACACCATGGTTTTAAGATAATTCTCGTTGATGACAGACTCGCAGCAAAGCCGAGGCGCTGGTCGGCAGTTTCAGGCAGGCAAGGGAGAGAAAATATCCGTTACTCATCACATCAACTTCTTCTAAACCCACTGGGAATTGCTCTTCCTTCCGTTCTGGTCCCTCTCAATTCGATTACTATAAGCTGTACAGCTTTGGAAATTGAGAATAGGGCCAGATGACTTTGCTCCGAGTAGCTTTTAGTGATCCCGTTGTGGATTTAGGCAGTATCAACATGTCAAACAGACGCGCTCAGGGAATCACAGCGCGCCCAACTCCTAGCGCCCTCGCGGCGGCGGCGGTCTCTAGTAGGCTAGTCGCTGTCCAAGGTACCTATCCACTATCTCCGACAGACTGGATAGCAAAGTCACCACAACGAACATCTACTGTGATTTCATGAGTTTTACTAAACCCTGGTATTTGTTTTTGATGAAATCAAAGGGATCTGTCCGGGATACAAATATGGCAAATGTTTTCTATGATTTTTGAGATGCGTTTGTTGTGCATATTGATTGTTTCTCTAGATTTCTGTTATTATCTGCCTTGTTTGTCCAGGGAAGGAATACCTCGGTGGCTCTTTTTCCCTTCTACCCGCGTTCTCTTGTCTCTGCGTTTGGAAGTAGCTGCACATCGATAGACATGTAGCTCTCCATGTCGTGAAAAATGCATTATTTGAGAACTCTACTCCACTTTTAAACTCTACATTTTCTTTATTTACTCACATGTTCAATAGTCCTTACTTAGTAGCACGTGATTTATTATAACAATGTAGGCTATCATATCCCTATATGCAGAATACAATAACTTGCTGATGTTTTAAGTTATTGTTATTCAGCCTGTGTTGATTTATGTGGCCATAACTTATAGCGACATGGCATGCAGTGAAAATGTGCTACATTGTGATTGTACATGTTGGTAACGCAGTCATGCTCTCTCTGCTTTGCGGATCAGTAGTCACTGAACACTTTGGGGCGAGCGTGCGATGTGCAACTGAAGCTTCTGTATCAATACAGTGTTTCCCCTAGTCCTAAATAGCACTTATGGCCGGCATAAATAATACATCAATATCCTCCCCTATAGGGAAATACGTACGATGTTTTTAATATTTTCACCTAACCGCTTCTGGTGAAACTGCCCCCTATTTCCACCCCCTTGACTCAAGTGAAAGCTAAATGTCTCCGGACCAAGTCTCCCTCCCTGTGTGTAGGGCTAAATGAAGCGTTCAACAGCAGAGTGATCGAAAAGACAGAGACGGGGAGAGGACTATTTGCAGGAGCCTGAAAGGATGTCTCTTTAAGAACAGAGCGAGAAAGGCAATTGAAGTGTGTGTGTGTGTGTGTGTGTGTGTGTGTGTGTGTGTGTGTGTGTGTGTGTGTGTGTGTGTGTGTGTGTGTGTGTGTGTGTGTGTGTGTGTGTGTGTGTGTGTGTGTGTTTGTGTGACATAAAATGATCATAGTTTAAAGTGATTGAGACTGAGAATTGGCGTTACATTTGGAGACAGATATCTGAAAATATTTGCGCATGGCTTTGGGGGTTAAGGATAAGAGTTAAACAGGAAGTTCCGTCTTCTTACCGTAGGGGGGAGTCTACAGACACTCAATCCACTCCGCGGGGAAGTCGGGACTAACGGAGCATTGCAGAGACAGAAATGATTCCTGAGCACCGGGTGGGGTTTTCACGGGATCTCCTCGGTGAAACGGAGCGAGTTGTGTCGGTGTAAAGACGCGTGTAGCCTACCCCTCTTCCTCCCGTGTTTTAAATAGCAGTAAAGGTCTGAGATACTTCAACAGGTGAAGATCCAAGATGCATGAAAGGCCCTGTTGAACAAAGCATTAATATTTCATACACGTTCCTATTATTTTTCAGTTGTAACAATATGGAGTAAATCTGTGGGCTAGTAGCCTTGTAATGACATATCTTGATGCATGTCCTTGCCTCACCATTCAGCTTTCTTTACATTATTTTAGGACTCCACACCACTTTCAAGGAATTCAGGGATATCAGGTAGTGTCTGGTCAAAGGCCTGTACGAGTAGGACTGGCCACACACACCCTGCAGCCACTGATATTAGTCTACTATGAGTCTTTTAGAAGACACAGGGATTATAAATAGGCCTAGCCTCCACAGGAGCCTCCTGATTGGCAGGCAGGCAATCTTTGAGTCACGGACAGACCGGGCTGAGCAAGCACAGCACACAGGCCCTTTGAGAAGCAACCATGCATGTCTTTTAACCTAGAAGTCCTCCTTTGTTTTTGTATCTCGTATCCAAGCCGCATCTGCAAATACTCCGGTCCCAACCTCCCCCTCTCCTCTCCTCTTTTCACTCTCTTCTCCTCCCTCTCGTTTCCTCTCCTCCTCCCTCCATCATCCCTTAGCCTTACATAAACCTGGTGTGTCTAAACCTCAGTGCCACCACACGCAACCTGAAATGGAAAACACACGTTGGGATAGAGACAAGAGAGGGATGAAGAAACAGAGACATAGGGATTGAAATAGAGGAGAGACGGTAGGGAAAGAAAGAGAAGGAGAGAGATAAAAGGTGGATTAAAGGCAAGCGAGAGAGCGAGGAACCATAGAGAGAGTGTTTATGATGGAGACAGACATACCCATTCTGCTCTCTTTGTCTGTCACACACACACACACACACACACACACACACACACACACACACACACACACACACACACACACACACACACACACACACACACACACACACACACACACACACACACACACACACACACACACACACACACACACACACACACACACACACACACACCATGCTTTGGAGTAAGTACACAGCTATCAGTCACCACTGAGCAGACTGAACACACACACAGAAAAAACACACTCATCCACAACAGGCACAAATACAGGCACACACATTCTCCACTCTAATTGGTTGCCTGAGCAACATGGTATCATTAAAAGCACAGACACAGACGCACACACACATCCGTGCACACACACACACACACACACACACACACACACACACACACACACACACACACACACACACACACACACACACACACACACACACACACACACACACACACACACACACACACACACACACAGATAGATACCCTAGAGAGAAACACAAATCTCCCTCCTCTTTCATGTTGGTGGTAATGGTTGAGTGACAGGACAGTGGAGAGTTCCATCGCCAAGAGCGTTGTACTCTTGGAGGTAACTGCCCAGATCATGCATGTCCATTGGCTCGCCTAATTAGTGTCTACAATAGGGGCTAGGGTTGCTGGGTGATGAGGCCTAGCCAACATGCATCGTGAGGACGCAGGGCCAGGGAGGGGAACTCAGGGCGAGGGCAGGCAACAGTTACAAAGTCCACACGTTACACTATGAGACTGACCAACGACTGACCAGACTGATCATCATCTGCACATGTATCACTCCAGTATTAATGCTAAATTGTAATTATTTTCGCCTCTAGGGCCTATTTATTGCCTTCCTCCCTACTCTTCTACACGCTTCTACATAGATCCTTCTATTTTTCTTTTCTTTTGTGGTATTGACTGTACGTTTGTTTATGTGTAACTCTGTGTTGTCGTTTTTGTCACACTGCTTTGCTTTATCTTGGTCAGGTCGCAGTTGTAAATGAGAACTTGTTCTCAACTGGCCTACCTGGTTAAATAAAGGTGAAATAAAAAAATTAAAAACGAGGCTCACTAACTCTGACCATCAACACAACATCACACAGAGTGATGATATCCATCCTTTGAGACAGACATGCTTGTTTGTGTTTTCGTGTTTGGGCCTGTTGTGTGAAGCAGTCATAAGGCTTTCTCATTAAACATTTACCCTTCTCTGACGCTAGCTCTCCATTACGCAAGGATAGAGTCTTCAGTTGGCACATCACTGTGCTTGTAGTGTGTTTTGGAGCAAAACATTCATATATATTGAAGCAATATGAGCTCAGAGGAAAAGTGAAGTAACGTTGTTATAAACTGTATGCCCAGGAATGTTTTTGTTTTTTAATGAATTGGATCTCACTTTCTCTTTCATGCTCTTCTACAGCTGATCAAACAGGCTCTGAACTGCATTGCAGTAAGACATGGTACTGAATTAGTAGGAGTTCTTTTGCCTGCTACGTTTTTTACTTGGTGTTTAATGGGGGTGAGAAGGGAATGGGGTAGAGAGAAACATCCTCACACCTCTTATATATGTGTGTGCGTGCGTGCGTGTGTGTGTTTTGGTGTGTGTGTGTGTGTGTGTGTACCCATGCTGAATGTGCATGTGTAATGAGTCCCTAAGACAGAATGTACACTTGAGCCATGCATCATTATATCCCTCCAATACAATGTGATGCTTTGTTAGAAAACCTTTTTTAGACTAAGTTTTAGACTACTGACAACAAGTTTGTGTGTCTTTTAGGGGTTGCTGTGAGTGTGAGTCATTGTAATATAAAATAATGTCAAGGTAAAGTTGTAGTCTTGTTGCAACAGCCAGCAGGCATGTAGGCAGGAGTATAGGGTTTGAAGGAGAGAAATGACACAGATATTAGACACACAGAGACAGACACAGGCATGCTCTCTATTTCTCTCCTTCTCTCTCTCTCTCTCTCTCTCTCTCTCTCTCTCTCTCTCTCTCTCTCTCTCTCTCTCTCTCTCTCTCTCTCTCTCTCTCTCTCTCTCACACACACACACACACACACACACACACACACACACACACACACACACACACACACACACACACACACACACACACACACACACACACACACACACACACACACACTGTACACAGATGCTCTGGCATAGAACTCACAGATGGCTGTCTTTCTGCTTCCTCCACAGTTTTCTTTCAGGGGTTGTGACCTTCTGTTGGGGTAGAGAACAGCCCAGAATGTCGCTTCTACTGGATGGGTTTTTTACATTCAGCTCTCTGTATTTTAGCTTTATGTTGATGTGGACTGTTTAAGATTCATTTTGAATGCATTTTTTTAATAGAACTTTTCACAAATTGTGGTTATACAGGATACGTGGCTACTGTGTCTACATTAGCTGTACATTTCAATTTTAATTTCCATTTACAAATTGCAATTCTGTTTGTTCATATTGGTTGTTGTTTTTTTCTGAAAAATAAAAATGTATTATTCTTACTAGCTTTCATTTTGTTTGAAAAACCCAATGATAAAAGACAGGTTATTGGATCCAATGATTTCTCCCCACTCTGTCTGTATACACCCTGATGAGAACAAGGCATGGTTGTGCTTTGATCTCAAGTCCCATAGATAATCATCTGTATCAGAAACCACATCTCAGTGAGTCCCCATTCAATCCCCTCTGATTCCTCTATGAGCTAGTTAGCCTAGCGTCAACACAGGAACTCATCAGAGTTACCTCTATTCTCCACTCTAATTGGTTGCCTGAGCAACATGGTATCATTAAAATCATTACTATGCTGAAAGCTGTATCATTACAAAAATGTCAAAATGCTGAAAGCTGTTGTACATAGGATCAAATAATATGTTTATCTTTTTGGAAGTTGACATGTAGTCTACCTCACTTTAATATAGCGGATGATTCATTTGATCGTGGACTTGAAAGTGAGTAGAGTTGCAAAATTCCTGGAACTTTCAATAAATTCCCTGGTTTTCCCCACATGGTTTATTTGAGCTTGTACACATTCACAGCTGAAAGCTGAATTACAGCATAGAGACAAAAGGAAAGAAAAATACGATTTTAGGGGGAAATGAAGTTGATATAGATAAAGTTGAATTAGCATAAATGTCTGATTGTGTGACAGAGTATGTTATGAAGTTCTATGTCTTATTATTGATATATATTATATACAGAATATGCTATTTCTTGATAGGGCTGTCCTGAAGGTTGGGTGCTGTTTTGGTATGTTGGGTTCATTTGGGCATCATACATTCTACATTAGTGAGGGGCACTGACAGCCACATGTATTGTCTTTGACCTTATTCTCTGTTTACTACATCCTTATCTTCTCTTTTCTGTTGCAACATGTGCTATTAAGTGTGATTCTGAGTGCTACCACTCAGTGTTATAATTCCAAAATGGACAAGCTAAAAACACCTGCAGCCTATAATAACACTCACTTTTAGGGTTGCAAAATTCCTGGAACTTTCAAAAAATTCTGTTTCCCAAAGATCCTGGTTGGAGGATTTCAGACTTCCTGGTTATTCCCTCCTGATACCGGGAAACCTCCATCTGGGATTTCTGAAGAAAAAAAAACAGAGAATTTAATGACGGTTCCAGGAATTTTGCAACTCTACTCACTTTCAAGTCCACGATCAAATGAATCATCCGCTATATTAAAGTGAGGTAGACTACATGTCAACTTCCAAAAAGATAAACATAGTTATCTCTGATTCTCTACTGTACAACAGCTTGTCGAGCATTTTGACATTTTTGTAATGACTACAGCTTTCAGCATAGTAATGATTTTAATGATACCATGTTGCTCAGGCAAGCCAATGTAGAGTGGAGAATCAGAGGTAACTCTGATGAGCTTCCTGGTAGTTGACGCGTAGGCTAACTCAGCTCATAGAGGAATCAGAGGGTGATTGAATGGAGACGTCGACTTGAGATGTGAGTTTCTGATACAGATAATTATCTATGGGACTTGAGATCAAAGCACAACCATGCCTTTGTTTCTCAGAAATCCCAGATGGATGTATCACAGTATCAGAGTGGGGAGATAATCATTGGAAGTCCAATAACCTGTCTTTTATCATTGGGTTTTCTAAGAACAGCATATTTACACAGCATGATACCCATCTCGTAGAACAGTCGCCTGTAAAACCATGCAGAGCAGCACCTTACTTATTGACAACATTAAATTAACAAACATATTCCCACTACGGAGATCAATAAAGGACTGTGTCCATTGAAACTGAAACTGTATATTTTTATCAGGATAGAATATAGAAGATCTACAGAGAATATTTGAGCTTGTACACATTCACAGCTGAAAGCTGAATTACAGTATACAGACTAAAGGAAAGAAACAAAATAAGATTTTAGGGGAAATGAAGAGTTGATATAGATAAAGTTGAATTAGCATAAATGTCTGATCGTGTGACGTAGTATGTTATGATGCTCCATGTCTGAATACTGATGTAAATAAGGTATTTCTGTTTTTAATTTGTAATACATTTGCAAAGAAAAAAAAAAAAAAACTTTTTCGCTTTGTCATTATGGGGTAATGTATGTAGATCAATGAGGGGAAAACTTTATTTAATCCATTTTAGAATAAGGCTGTAACGTAACAAAATGTGGGAAAAATCAAGGCGTCTGAATACTTTCCAAATGCACTGTATATGTTATATATATATATATAATAGGGCTGTCCTGAAGGTTGGGTGCTGTTTTGGTATGTTGGGTTCATTTGGGCATCATACATTCTACATTAGTGAGGGGCACTGACAGCCACATGTATTGTCTTTGACCTTATTCTCTGTAGATCTTCTATATTCTACCCTGATAAAAATATACAGTTTCAGTTTCAATGGACACAGTACTTTATTGATCTCCGTAGTGGGAATCTGTTTGTTAATTTAATGTTGTCAATAAGTAAGGTGCTGCTCTGCATGGTTTTACAGGCGACTGGTCTACGAGATGGGTATCATGCTGTGTAAATATGCTGTGCTTAGAAAAATCAGATGCTTAGCTGCTATTGTTGCGTCTGGTCTGTATAATCTGGAGTTTGCACCGTTGGATAATCACAGCCGGGTTTTTCTTTTCCCTCTACATGTGTTTATTCAAGTTTATGCAGGCAACATTGAAAGTCCTGCAGAAATCTTCCTATAATCATAGACCCATGCATCTCCCATCCCCACTATCCTATTCTAGAGTGTCCGAACAGATGTTAGCTAGCGCTCAGCTGCGGAAAGATTGTCATTATCATAAAAAAAGGCATAAAAAGCAGTCCCAACCAAACGGCCGTATCGGATCCAGAGTACATCTGTTAGTCATTTGTCTTCCATTAGTTAAATTGTCTAGTACATACTGCATTTGTCTCTACAACAGAAGAGTGACAACATCTGGTTCAGAAGTGCTGACTGTCCAGTCTGCCATAGTCAGCTACTATAGAAGAGTTCTTGTGAAGTGAAGCATGTGTTTGTCTGTGACCTCAAACGTTCCATCCATTTAGTCCAACATGTTTGTTTTGTTTTAGACGACGCTAGCTGCAGCTGAGAGTGTGGACTGTACACTGTGGGTGTAGGGCTACTGGGCATGTTCTGTAGTTTGGGTGCTCTTGAGTGTCCCTATATAGTGAATAGGGTCCGATGCCTATGTGTGGCATATTGTACATTGCCTTTGTGTGTTTGGTAAATCATTAGAGATTTAGTGTCTCCTCTCCTCCTCTCCTCCTCTCCTCTCGTCCTCTCCCCTCCTATCCTCCCCTTCCCTCCGTGTCCCTCTCTGTATCTCTGTGGAGGACAGTGCTGATGGATGGGCTGGGTCAGTGTGGAGTGTTTGACAGTGATAGCCTCTGTCACTGCTCAGACAGTGTGCTTGTCCCTCTTATCTGTCCCTCCCTCTCTATCTCCCTAACTTTCCTCAGACCCTCTCTGGATTATTGGCAGTTGTCTGAGGATACTGAGGCTGAGTATTCCTTTGAGGGATGATTGGATCATGTGGATATAGGGGGTAGTGGAGTGATGCTTGCAGAAGGGTGTAAGTAAAGAAGTAGATGTGGAGGGATGGAAAGAGGGATGGGTGAGTGAGAGGGATAGAGGGAAAGGGACGTGGGCAGACTGATAGTGTCACTGGATCATTCATTCAATGTTATCTGCACAGCCATGTGGTGTACAGAATCAATAATTGGTCTGTTATCCGCCCAAAAACTAAATTGAAGGTAATTTGCATACGCTCCTGATGCATATTTTCAGTTTTCTGTCATCTACTGCATTCAGTATTTGTGTTTTGGGAAAGGCAATGCGTCCCATGCTGCTACGACAACCTTGCTATTATATGATCGGAGTAATAGAGGGTAGAACTGGAAGGTTTGGTTTGAAGGAAGGACAGCTAGTCCTGTACATGTTGTTGTTTAGTGGCAGTGGGGTCACACACACACACACACACACACACACACACACACACACACACACACACACACACACACACACACACACACACACACACACACACACACACACACACACACACACACACACACACACACACACACACACACACACACACACACACACACACATTGTAATCAGCCACATTCACCATGGAGCTCTGCCAAGGCCACATATACACCCCTGTTCTGCTAATGTCACCAGAGCTCGGTGTGTGTGTGTTTGTGCTACCACCCCCTCCACACACACTTACACCACTACTGTGCGGCACATCCCATATCATTCCCACATGGCCATCCAGCTCCCTGGGGTTGTATGGAATAAGATACAGAAGTACATTGCCGCTGGATACAAATGGAAGATGTATTTTATTTTGGTACATATGGATAAAGCCAGGAAGATTTATATTCCATTCCCAGTGCAGGAAGATGCACATTTCATTTCAGTATGTATGAGTAGATGTGCATAGCCTTTGGGTACATATGGAATCAGGGATATCAGAAGCATATTACACAAAGGGCCTGTATAGCCGTACAGGCTCTATGGTCTAACCCTTGGGGAGAGGACTGTGATGAAGCTTTAGTAATAGTTGTTAACTTTGGTAATTGTGCCCCAAAGCCATGTCATGTTTTTTTGAGTATGATGATGAGCAATATCACACTAAATCCTTCTGGCATGGTAAAAGAGAGACAGAGGGATGGAGTGAGATGGATAGAGAAAGACAGAGAGAGAGGGAAATGGAGAGGGAATGGGAGAGCGAGAAAGAGAGGGAGAGAGAAGGAAAGGGATAGAGAGAAAGAGAGGGAGAAAGAGAGGAAAGGGAGAGGGAATTGAAGAGGGAGAAAGAGAGGGAGTGAAGGAGATGGAGAGCGAGAACGAGAGGGAGAAAGAGAGAGAAAGAAAGGGAGAGTAGGAGAGGGAGAGAGAGAAAGAGAGGGAAAGGGAGTCAAGGCAATTGGTTGTCCAGAGCTCATGTTCTAAGCCTTAAAAGAGAAGAACAGAGGAAGAGGACAGAAGATGAGGAAGGCTATGCTCTCTATTTACTCTCCTATCACATGCACACACACACACACACACACACACACACACACACACACACACACACACACGCACACGCACACGCACACGCACACGCACTCGCACACACACACGCATGCACACTCATGCACGCACACATGCACGCACATGCAAATGTGGACACACAGTGAGTTATTTTAGTTAAGGGCTAATTTATTTGTTTGTGTGTATGTGAGCCATTTGCAATCGTTAGGCTGCAGGTGGCAGTCGTAAATATTCTGCCATTGATTTGTAGTATACTGTATATGGATATCAGGCCCTCCCTGGGATAAAATAAGCTTTGTTTGGAAGCTCAGCACTTGTAAATCTGCCTGTGACATTTTGATAGCGGGCGACACACCGGGGGGAGAGCAAATATCATTAGGGGAGGGCAGGATTAAAATCTGTCACTCAAGACTCCATTATCGACACAATGAGCATGAGGCGCTCCAGGAAGACACCGCCGTCGCCGGGAGACAGACAGACAGAGCCATCAGCAAGTTAAACGACAGGAAAATAAAAAAGAGAAGGATGGAGTTTAAAGGGGAAGAGAAGCTGTGAACTTGGGGGTGTGTGGTCTTGTCAGGCAGGGTAGTCGTGGGTAAACAGAAAGTGGTAAATATTTCAGCCGTCATGGCAGAGTGTGGTTAGCTGGTCCCGTCTGAATGGTAATGAAGGAAGAGGAGGAGAGAGAGAGACCGTCTCAATAGAGCCCTTCAGTCCTGGACTGGGAACCTCTACTGCCTGCCTGCATGCCCACACACACACACACACACACACACACGCACACGCACACACACACACACACACACACGCGCACACGCACGCGCACAGAATCGCAGACCCGTGGCGCACCAGCTGAGTGGAGATTCCCACAGGACAGGGCTGCTCTGTGTGTCCTCATTGTGCCCTCTCTCGGTTCCCAGACCTCTGGTCTCCCAGGTCTCTGTCTCTATTCCCAGGCCTCTGGTCTCTCTGGTCTCTGTCTCTATTCCCAGGCCTCTGGTCTCTCTGGTCTCTGTCTCTATTCCCAGGCCTCTGGTCTCTCTGTCTCTATTCCCAGGCCTCTGGTCTCCCTGGTCTCTCTCTATTCCCAGGCCTCTGGTCTCTCTGGTCTCTGTCTCTATTCCCAGGCCTCTGGTCTCACTGGTCTCGCTCTCTATTCCCAGGCCTCTGGTCTCTGTCTCTATTCCCCGGCCTCTGGTCTCTCTGGTCTCGCTCTCTATTCGCAGGCCTCTGGTCTCTCTGCCCAGGCCTCTGGTCTCTGTCTCTCTTACTTTCTAATACTCTAGTGTCCCTAAGGGGCCCATGATAAAGCCTAACCAAAGCCTAGTCATCAGCTTATTATTCATACTCAAAGCCCCATCATTCTAGTCATCATATTTAAAAGCCTGCTTAGTCATCACTTTCAAGGCCCAGTCATCTCTGGATCTTCTACTGACTTCCATTTGTCATCATCACTCCCTTATGTAACTCTACATCAGGGGTAGGCAACTAGATTCAGCCGAAAGATGGATTTTGTCAGTGCGGATGGTTGGGTGCTGGAACATACGTAGCTATAATCATTTGTACACTCCAAATGACCACAACTAAGAACAAAAAGAGATTGAATTTGAAAATAACAATTGTTTCATACCTTGATTGCATTGAGACACAATCATGTATGTCCCTCTTTATTTGTGGGAATACTTGGGATTTTCTAAATAAATATATTTTTAAGCTGAATTGCTTGTGAGTTTACAGTATTTTTTAAAAACAAAAAACAAAATAACATGTATACATAAGCAGTTCCAGTCAAATGTTTGGACACACCTACTCATTCCAGGGTTTTTCTTTATTTTTTACTATTTTCTACATTGTAGAATAATATTGAAGACATCAAAACAATTTGAGAGTCTTCAAAGTAGCCACCCTTTGCCTTGATGACAGCTTTGCACACTCTTTGCATTCTCTCAACCAGCTGCATGAGGTAGTCACCTGGAATGCACTTCAATTAAAAGGTGTGCTTTGTTAAAAGTTAATTTGTGGAATTTCCTTCCTTCCTGAGCCAATCAGTTGTGTTGTGTGTGAAGGTAGGGGTGGTAGGGGGACAAGGTAGGGGTGGTATACAGAAGACAGCCCTATTTGGTAAAAGAACAAGTCCCTACTATGGCAAGAACAGCTCAAATAAGCAAAGAGAAACGACAGTCCATTATTTTATGACATGAAGGCCAGTCAATCCAGAAAATGTCAAGAACGTTCAAGTTTTTTCAAGTGCAGTCGCAAAAACCATCAAGCGCTATGATGAAACTGGCTCTCATGAGGACCGCCACAGGAATGGAAGACCCAGTGTTACCTCTGCTGCAGAGGATAAGTTAATTGGAGGTAACTGCACCTCAGATTACAGCCCAAATAAATGGTTCACAGAGTTCAAGTAAAAGACACATCTCAACATCAACTGTTCAGAGGAGACTGCGTGAATCAGGCCTTCATGGTCGAATTGCTGCAAAGAAACCACTACTAAAGGACACCAATATAAGAAGAGACTTGCTTGGGCCAAGAAACACGAGCAATGGACAATAGACCGGTGGAAATCTGTCTTTTGGTCTGATGAATCCAAATTTGAGATTTGTGTTTCCAAACACTGTGTCTTTGTGAGACGCAGAGTAGGTGAACGGTTGATCACCTATTGGTGCTTTGCTTGTGCCACTGTCTGTGATATATTTAGAATTCAAGGCACACTTAACCAAAATGGCTACCACAGCATTCTGCAGCAATACGCCATCCTTTCTGGTTTGCGCTTAGTGGGACTATCATTTGTTTTTCAACGGGACAATGACCCAGCACACCTCCAGGCTGTGTAAGGGCTATTTGACCAAGAAAGAGAATGATGGAGTGCTGCATCTTTCACATCCTGATCTGTTTCACCTGGCTTGTGCTTGTCTCCACCTCCTCCTGGTGTCACCCATCTTCCCCATTATCCCCTGGGTAATTTAAACCTGTGTTTTCGGTCTGTCTGTGCCAGTTCATCTTGTATGTTCCAAGTCAACCAGCAAGTTTTTCCCCGTACTCCTGCCTTCTCTATTCTCTTTTGCTTGTCCTCCCAGACTCTGTACCCACCTGCCTGACCATTCTGCCTGCCCTGACCTCGAGCCTGCCTGCCACACTGTACCTCCTGAACTCTGAACCGGTTTTGACCTTTTGCCTGTCCATGACCATTCTCTTGCCTACCCCTTTCGATTATTAATAAATATCAAAGACTCAAACCATCTGGCTCCCGTGTCTGCATCTGGGTCTCGCCTTGTGCCCTTATAGCATCAGATGACCTGGCCTCCACCCTCACCCAACCTCAACCCAATTGAGATGGTTTGGGATGAGTTGGACCACGGAGTGAAGGAAAAGAAACCAACAAGTGCTCAGCATATGTGGGAACTCCTTCAAGACTGTTGCAAAAGCATTCCAGGTGAAGCTGGTTGAGAGAATGCCAAGAGTGTGCAAAGCTGTCATCAAGGCAAAGGGTGGCTACTTTGTAGAATCTAAAATATATTTTGATTTGTTCAACACTTTTTTGGTTAATACATATTATTTCATTTTGTTGATGTCTTCACTATTATTCTACAATGTAGAAAATAGTAAAATGAAGGAAAAACCCTTAAATGGTGTGTCCAAACTTTTGACTGGTACTGTATTTATGCATATACACAGGACAGGGCTGCTCTCTGTGTCCTCATTGTGCCCTCTCTCTATTCTATATTATCTCTATTCTCTTTATTTATTTAATTATTTTTGTACTTTTAATATATATATATATTTTTTTTTTGTTGTTGTTGAAAATGTGACTGCATCTGGATTCGGTCTTATGTTGCAAAATGTGAAATTGTGTTTTTTACATTGGATAAAAGTAGAGACTCAGAGCTACAAAGTGGTATATCATACACTGCATTTGAGGAACAAAAGGAAAGTAATTCTGCTTTTAAAGTTGATCAACTTGTTAACTCACTTTTGAGAAAATCCCCTTTGAATGTTTTGGTATGTAGTGAAGAGCTCTTCTTTGTCTACACCCATTAAGCATCGTTCACACCCTCTTAAGCTTTAGCCCCACCCATCTCGTTTTGTTCTCGGAGCGCACCCTTGACGCTCTGGCCGATGATTTGTTTACCTCTGGATAACCTGAAAGCAGCCTTACCAGCTCTGCTGGCAACATTTTCATTACCCTTTTTTTGCAGACGATTACTGACACCGGCCATATTCAACGGTTGTTGTACACACGTCACATAACGTTAGCTAACGAGCCAGCCAGCTAACGTTAGCTAGTTAAACAACAATGGACTGTGGTAACAATGCCACAGTGCTGGGACCTAACCAACCAAAACTAGAAAAGCAAACAGCTCTGGGAATGCCCTGCCCCCCTACTGCCTACAGCACATCATCAGGGTACCATGTGATCTCTGTGCGTCTGACAGGATGTGAGGTGATGGGTGTCCCTGTATCTGTATCTGGTCCTGATACTGTATCTGAGCTCCATATCACTCAGCATGAACCACTTTAATCTGAGAACTCACTAAAACATTTTAGTTCTGGTCTTTCTCTGAGCCTCTTTGTTGAGATATGTGGTGCATGGCTGGGAAATAGATCTAATTCACACACTCTGGGAAAGCACAAGTGGAGGAGTGGTGTGTAGTTAGGGGGAGAAGGGGGGGGGGGGTTGGTTCGCAGACAAGTGTGTGTATGTATGCACTATATGTGTGTGCATGTGTGTGTGTGAGTGGGACAGCAGGGTAGTTCCCTGACAAGTGCAGTAACAAAGGCTAATTATCTGCAACATTTAAAGCCTGATTGTGTGTGACAAGCTTTCCCTGACGTCTCCAGCAGGAGAAGTAACATGATTCAACCCCAAAATAGGCTGTACTACACAACGGCCTGGAACACAACGTGTGAAATCTGATTGCAACGGCTTAAATAATACAGGGAGGGAATATAGCCGTAATGTCTTGTTCTTCAGCGCTCACTTTCTCTGTCACACAAACACTCACACACTTTCTCTATCACACAAACACTCACACACTTTCTCTATCACACAAACACTCACACACGTTCTCTATCACACAAACACTCACACACTTTCTCTATCACACAAACACTCACACACTTTCTCTATCACACAAACACTCACACACTTTCTCTGTCACACAAACACTCACACACTTTCTCTATCACACAAACACTCACACACTTTCTCTATCACACAAACATTCACACACTTTCTCTATCACACAAACACTCACACACTTTTTCTATCACACAAACACTCACACACTTTCTCTATCACACAAACACTCACACACTTTCTCTATCACACAAACACTCACACACTTTCTCTATCACACAAACACTCACACACTTTCTCTATCACACAAACACTCACACACTTTCTCTATCACACAAACACTCACACACTTTCTCTATCACACAAACACTCACACACTTTCTCTATCACACAAACACTCACACACTTTCTCTATCACACAAACACTCACACACTTTATCACACAAACACTCACACACTTTCTCTATCACACAAACACTCACACACGGGCAGACACTTTCTCTATCAACACAAACACTGACAAACCAGCAGACAGGCATTCACACTCTGATAGGCAAAATACACACAATTGCCATAGATATCCTACACCGATACACATATACACACTTCCTCTCTCTCTCTTTCCCCCCAGATGTCCCATATTAAGTCATTGCTGATTCACTGTAACAGACTGTTATTGTCTCAATGCTGTCAGACAGCTGATTTTGCAGTTAGTCCTGATACTGTATCAGTGTAATGTATTCTGATACGGCTGGGGTTAGAACGTTCTTTTTGTCTGAAGCCAGAGTGTCTGTCAGGCTGTAAGGTGATGAACTTGTGAGGTCATGTGGTGAAGTCGTACTAATGTTGGCTCATTGTGTTGCTAAGTCTTTTTCTTCTCTTTGATTGACAGTAATACTACATTGCAGGGGAGAGTGGGGTCAGTTGAGCCAATTCTTACATTCAGCATCACTCCATCAAGGGAAAAATAGTATTCTTTCTAACAAAGATATGTAGATATATTTTTCAGGATGTTGTGTATCCCTGGAGATAATCAGAATTCATTTAAACATTACAGTTTTGAAAACATAGCTTGTCCAAAAAAAGTGGTTCAATTAAGCCACCTACAAATTTCTGTACTCAATGAAATATTACCACTACCTTTTTAAAACCATGTCTATCTTTATTTCCCAAACACAATTCAACACAATCACAATCACTTTTTTGTCTTTTAATAATTTGAAACATCTTTTAACATAGGCTAACAAGCACTTTATATATATATATATATATATATAAAATAAAATAAACTTTTAACAAAAACCAGGCCCTGTTGTTACCTCATATCCCAGCTATAATGCCTTGCATCAAGAAAATCACTTAAATATTCTCAAGTTGCCACAGCATCAACCATTGGCTTAATATACCCCATAGCCAATTGCTCATCTTACCCCAAGGCAAACATTTTGACTATATTAGCCCACACAGCTACAAGGATGGACTTTAATTGTAGATTTCTGAACTCATATTGAAGCTTATAGAGATCCCAAGTGATGTATAGAACAATCTTAAAACTATCTACTATGGTTTAGATACAATCATCACCAAACCTCTAACATAATCAATTAATTTGACTTGGTGAAAGTCTGCTTTTTTTGGACCTAACTTGCATACCACTTTTTCTATTTGCTTTCTTCCTTCACAGACTCCATGACATGATGACCTCATCCTAAATATTTGGTCAGATGATTCATTTGGTGTATGGTTTCCTAGAAACAAGGGTGGCTCAACTTATCCCTTAGGCTCAACTTCCTCCAGTCACCCCTATGGTTTCACTATATTATTTCATTTCTGTGCGTTGAGGTGTTGGTGGTTTGGCAGAAACTTGTGGAATAGAGTTGGCGCTGACAGGCAAATCAGTAGTAGTGGGAGATTTCTTGGTTCATGAGGTCCTCTTTCGCATAAACATATTTCCTATTGCTATGGAAATTCATAACAAACATTATCGCCACATGAAAAGAAGAGTAAATTGTGAAAGTTGCCAGGAGAATATGATATTCAGCAGCACTAATCCCACTCTCCTTTTGCTTACTGACTGGCTTATTTGATTTGTATGTGATATGACTTGATTTGATTTGGTATCCAGTGCAATTCCCTTTCATATTTATGTGATTATGTCCAAGCACAAAGCGCCTATAATGCAGTTAATTATGCTTGATGGAATAAAGGACCGTCACTTGGCCATCTGTAGCATTCCCCACTGTGTGATGTGGGTATTAGGAAGAGAAGATGAGACATTTCCTATTCCATGCACTACCCACCACACACACGCACACGCACGCACACACACAAATATTTATATTGCTGGATTTATACTTGCAACCCTTGGCACCAGAGGCAGATGCCACGTCATCTCCCAACGTCCTCAGACATGGATGGACATCGAATACTGACTTGTATCACAGGTGATCTGGCTGCACAGACACACATACATATACACACACACACACACACACACACACACACACACACACACACACACACACACACACACACACACACACACACACACACACACACACACACACACACACACACACACACACACACACACACACACACACACACACACACACACACACACTCTCATGCTGGCACGGAGATGCACACACATGCAAGCAGGCACATGCGCACACGCAGGCACGCACGCTTACACAAAGACAGACACACACACACACACAGTTAGCCGCGTCCCCTCCGTCACCGCGATGTGTTGAAAAACCTACACAGTGGTTGTTTTAGGGCCAGCCGAGGCTGTGTGATTCTAAGTGCTACAGACCAACCACCAAGGCAATTCATCTGTTTGTCATTAACAGCCAATAAAAGTGTTTGTTAAACCACTTCTGCAATTTGCTTGTGTGGCAAGAAGAAGATAATCTGGGCTACAGATGTCACCAATTAGGCTTATATTTAACACTGCATCCATTCCAACCAACACAGATATAGGAAGGGCCATGGTGGCAGCACTGCGCATTGTCTGTGTGGGATAATTGCTCTCTTTCATCCGATATGACTGCGCCACTGGGCATCACTCACAAAAGGCTCTGCACGCCATCACACCATTCCGGGGAGGAAGAGGAGAGGAGGAGAGGGAAAATTATGTTTAGGGCTACTTAATTAATTTTTGCTTCTTTGCACATATAATCAATCCATAAGCGTAATGAAGGCGATGTGAAAATAGACTCTGTCTTTCCTCTCTGTCGGAAGGTGGAGGATCTGATGTAATGTGCTAAACATGGAGAAAGGTCAGTGTGTTGTGGGTGGGGAGGACCAGGGAGATAGGGAGGGAAAGGGGGGCGAAGGTAGAGTGAGACAGACAGAGAGAGAGAGAGAGAGAGAGAGAGAGAGAGAGAGAGAGAGAGAGAGAGAGAGAGAGAGAGAGAGAGAGAGAGAGAGAGAGAGAGAGAGAGAGAGAGAGAGAGAGAGGTTCAGGAAGAGAGAGATAGCGAGAGACACAGAGAGAGACAGGGCAGAGAAGGAGAGATGGGCAAAGGTTGAGAGAGAGAGAGAGAGAGAGAGTGAGATAGAGAGAGAGAGGGGTAGAAGGAGAGAGAGGGAGAGGTGGAGAGAGGGGTAGAAGTAGAGAGAGGGAGAGGTAGAGAGAGAGATGGAGAGAGGGGTAGAAGGAGAGAGAGGGAGAGGTGGAGAGCGAGAGCCAGAAGCAGAGGTAGAGAGAGCGGTCTAGTCTCCTCTCAGTGCATCCTATTCCCTTCAGAGCACAGTTATGTGTATCCTCATATAAACATTAGGACAAATACTGGGAAACAGACACAGGGAAACAGAAAACATTTAATACAGACAGATACGCACCAGACTGCCCTCCCAGCTCCTCCCCCGCTCTATCCATTTCCTCCCACGTTTAGTCTCCTAATTAAAATGAAGTGCAGCTAAACACGAAGTGGTGTCTGTGAGGGGAGGAGCTCTAAAACAACAGACCAGACCGAGACAGAGCCTGTTAGGGAGAGAGGAGAACTCATTCACCACCAGGCCTGTTTAATCATCTTACTGAGAGACAGAAGTGTGACAGACTCACTTTCTGAGACGTGTTCTTTTTCATTCTAATACTGGCGTCTTTTCAGTTGTACTTTGGTTGAAATGGTTAGGCTCCAACATAGGAAGAGTTAAATATGCGTTATCTTGTTTTGTGAGAGACTTTTCAGTTGTACTTTGGTTGAAATGGTTAAGCTCCAACATAGGAAGAGTTGAATATGCGTTATCTTGTTTTGTGAGAGACTTTTGACTTTGCAAATAGAGGTTGAAGAGAGACAGATAATTGAATGACTCATTCCAAGATGTCCTTGGTTCCTCTACAGTTCTCTATTGTTTCAGTTATCATATCCTATATTGTCATTCACAGATCAGTGAAGAGACATTTATTTTTGTTAGAAAGCTTTGTCCAGTAAACAAATGTTCAATGGGTGCATACTGTTCTTGGTCTGAATACGGTGTGTGTGTGTGTGTGTGTGTGTGTGTGTGTGTGTGTGTGTGTGTGTGTGTGTGTGTGTGTGTGTGTGTGTGTGTGTGTGTGTGTGTGTGTGTGTGTGTGTGTGTGTGTGTGTGTGTGTGTGTGTGTGTGTGTGTGTGTGTGCATGCATTTATGCAGTGGTGTATGTTTGCCCGTGCAAGTATAGGCAGGCGCATTTGGGTTCATTTGTTTCTCTGCTGATGAGAAAGGTTTGGCATTTAATACGGTAAACACATTTATCACCATAGACAGATAATTATCTCCATAATGTGGAAGCCTTCGGAGGCCTCCCTGGGTTGTTGTCATAGTCATCAGTGGATGTGCTGTAGACATAGATGTGTTTTGCCTTTTGTTGCTTCTGTTTGTTTGTTCAAATAACCTTGCTAGCTCTGGGGGGCACTGCATCTCTTTAATTTAGAGAGAGAAGGATGGAGGGATAGACGGGTGGAGGAGAAGAAGAAACGGGTGGCACATCAAAAAGGAAGCGGATAAAAGAAACCACTCAGGAGAAACGCTAGTCGGTCATGGTGCTTAGGTCCTCTGTCTGACTCTGTCTGGCTCTGGACGCTTTTCTCCTTGCACCCAGTTTTCTCTCCTCCTTCTTTGCTCTTGCTGTCTGTCGCTTCTGTCTTTGCCGCTTCCTGTTTTCCTCTTACTTTCTCTTTTTTTCTTACTCTCTCTCTCTCTCTTTGTCCCAGTCCTTGGTGCACCTGTTTTCTTCTCTCCGCCCTTCTAACCAGTCTTTTCTGTTGGGTGTAGTTTTTTGATTTCTGCAATCCTGGAAACTGAAAGCTAAGAGGCAAAATGCTTAAAAAAAAACTGAAATAGGCATCTGTTGAGATTCAATGATTACATGCTTGCCTCCCTTCTTTATGAGTGGGGTGATAAAACGTTACGCTATTAAATTTCCCAGCTCATAGAATAATGTGATGGCACAACGGTACGTGATTGAATGCGATTAGCATTTTCCTGTGATTTATATATTGCATATTCTCTAATTTAGTTTGTTGTGCCTGTCGTAGCTTCCCTAATCAGTGTGTAATCCTGGAGTTGATGGAAGAGGGAGGAAGAGGGGATGTGAACAGAGGAATACTTCCTTATCTATCCATCTCCATCCCAACTCTATAATTTTCTCATCAGTGTGTTGTGTGCTGTGTGACTGTATGACAGAGAAGTGGAGGCAGCTGAGAGAAGTGAAAGGAGGGAGTCTCTCCCCTAGCTCTGTCTCTGTGATTGTGGCATTGTTCTGGTGTGTGTGTCTATGTGTGTTGAGGCTGGCCTGCCTCCTCTCAGCATCAGACAGCTAGCTAGCCTCTGGGACGTGTAGACTGTGGTTTCCTGGTTGGGTTAGTCAGCTAGCTAATGCAACACCTTTGTTCTCCTAATTGCCTGCTGTGTCTGCCTCGGGGCAGAAATGAAAATGCATGAATTATTCCAGTACGATGGAATACTACAATTATGAAGTCGGTTTAACACGTTTTGCACTATATCATAGTTCCACCGTAAATCATCATAATTTATGCACATGAAACTGAGATTACTTCATCCATCACCATTTCTCTACAAAGGCCAAAAATACAGTGAAGGAAATTGGTGACATTTTCCTTACATGGTGTCCAAATCTTGAAGGGCACGGATGTATGTGAATCTCTGAATCTCTGTCTTCTTTGGTCCTGCCTTGGTTTGTTCCCTATTCCTGTGGAATAGATTGTGTGTTAATAGCCTGCTGTACGTCTGTCTGCTGGCTTCTCAAACACACAATCAGTAAAGAGGGGGGTAGTAAGAGGAGCACTGGGAGGCAGCACAGGAAGTGCTCCCAGTGCATGCTGTGTGAGTGTGTGTGTGTGTGTGCGTGCGTGCGTGTGTGTGTGTGTGTGTGTGAGGCACAGGTGCTGATGGATGGACGAGTTGGAGACGTTGATAAAGAGACCAGCAGCTCTTTCTTTCTTGCTCCTGTTCTGTTAAAGTCGCATCCATTTCATTAGTGTCAGGCTCGTCTGGTAAAACGCTGCTAAATCCTGCTCCCTGGACACCTTGGGCGGAAGGTTACTCTAGGTCGGAGGAGTGTTTAAACAGGGCAGGAAGGGAGCATGTGTGCTGATTCAAGAGAGTGCTACCCACTAAATGTACGGCTCCAACCTTTCCCTACCCAGGATCAAAATGATATGCTCCGAAGACCCAATTGTGCGCATGGGGTGTGGGGACTGGTGGGTACATGGATGGGGTGTGGGGACTGGTGGGTACATGCATGGGGTGTGGAGACTGGTGGGTACATGCATGGGGTGTGGGGACTGGTGGGTACATGCATGGGGTGTGGGGACTGGTGTGTACATGGATGGGGTGTGGGGACTGGTGGGTACATGGATGGGGTGTGGGGACTGGTGGGTACATGCATGGGGTGTGGGGACTGGTGGGTACATGCATGGGGTGTGGGGACTGGTGGGTACATGCATGGGGTGTGGGGACTGGTGGGTACATGCATGGGGTGTGGGGACTGGTGGGTACATGCATGGGGTGTGGGGACTGGTGGGTACATGGATGGGGTGTGGGGACTGGTGGGTACATGGATGGGGTGTGGGGACTGGTGGGTACATGCATGGGGTGTGGGGACTGGTGGGTACATGCATGGGGTGTGGGGACTGGTGGGTACATGCATGGGGTGTGGGGACTGGTGGGTACATGGATGGGATGTGGGGGACTGGTGGGTACATGCATGGGGTGTGGGGACTGGTGGGTACATGCATGGGGTGTGGGGACTGGTGGGTACATGCATGGGGTGTGGGGACTGGTGGGTACATGCATGGGGTGTGGGGACTGGTGGGTACATGCATGGGGTGTGGGGACTGGTGGGTACATGCATGCAATAGGTGTCCTTTTGTACAGTAGTTTCATGTTTCAAGTAATTCATTTTTTTTTTTGAGATCATACCAGCTGGATTACAGATTCAGTTTTTGTCAGACAAGTTTAGTGTTTCCAAATCCATGTCTGACATCTCTGCTCCCTCCAGAACTAGAACCAGAAGTGATCTTAGAAGGTAATGAAATAAGCTCTGCTGTGTTCATTCAGACAGTTTTCATAGCCTCACTGCTAGTGGAGACAGACACACTGCATTCAACGGAGCAAGAGCAACAATGTTAATTGAGTGGCTCAGTATTGTGATTCAGCCTGCCTCCTCCACAGTAGCTAGTTGGAGTATGTGCTTGTGTACCAGTGGTGGGCTAGTGAATCACAATACTGAGTGTCAGATGCTACTAGTGCCAGACATGTTCTTCCAGGAACTGGCCCGCCTGGCCACATTTCTCTCTAGTGTAGGCTAGGACACAGGGGCTAAGTCCCAAATGGCACCATATTCCCTATAGTGGACTATTTTTGAGCCATAGGGCTCTGGTCTCATAGAGCCCTGGTCAAATGGATAAAGGGACTAGTGTGCTATTTATGGCTCATAAGGAGCCTTTCCACTAGGCTAGCCCTCAAATCCTAATGGGGTGGAGAAGAGTTCATGGCCTGTAGCCACGACCATGGAGGAAATATCCATACAGTATATACATGGACAGTGTCTGCGGGAATCATTTCCTGTGTTTTTGAAAAGGTAAAGATATCTTACCGTCTTAAAAGTATATGGTACATTTTTTAAATATTTATTTAAAAAATAATGGTAGTGGTAGCAGTTGTAGGAATAAACTATAATTGGAAACAAAAAAATACAAACACAACCAATTTTTTTTTTCTACAAATGAATCAAGCTGTACACAATCCAAAACTGGATTTGGGGAAACAGGCTATGTGTACTGTGAAAGAAAATACAGCCTACTCACAAACAAATATGTTCCTTTTCAGAGCTTACAAAATCCTGGCAAAGCCAGGGTTGCGTTCAGTACAATAGAACCAGTGGAGGCTGCTGAGGGGAGGACGACTCATAATAATGGCTGGAAAGGCGTCATTGGGATGGTATTAAACACATCAAATAGTTGGTTTCCTCCCCTCAGCAGCATCGACCGGATAGAATAGTGTGCAACATTGAATTAAACAGAAGCAGTGCTGTACTGAACGACCAAAACGTTGTGCTTATGGTGGTTCAGAGGGAAGTTACCGTATGGTGTACTGCATGTCACGTCTGCTCCCGCTCTTCCCCCCCTGGCACTTGAGGGCGCCAGGCTGCCCTGCATCACTCACTCCTATCATCCATTACGCACTCCTGCCTTCCCTCGTCACGTGCTTCAGTGATATTGGACTCACCTGGACTCACTCATCACCTGTTATTGCCTCCCCTATATTTGTCAGTTCCCCAGCTCTGTTCCTCGCTTCTGCATTGATTGTTTTTTGTCTTTGTTTTCTTGTATGCTGACGCTGTTCCTGTCTCGTTCCATGTCCGTTCCTTATTAAATGTCTGACTCCCCGTACCTGCTTCGTCTCTCTAGCGTCATCCATGTGACACTGCATGAGTTTTACGATTTCAGATGGTCACACCTATATTTATCAGCCCACAACTTGCCACACCCACCAAACGGAAGCAAACGTACCTCAAAGACTGTTGAAGAACGGTGCGCACTGTTTTAGGGAAACGTGTCATTCATTAAAAACTGTCATGCAACATAGCAAACGTTGAAGCAAACTGAACGCACCTCAGGTAGAAATGCCAAGTGCTACTCTGGACAAAATCATTGCCACAACAACAAGTTGAAGCCCCCTTTTGCGAACCTAAGGGCATTAGAAACATCTAAAAGAAGACTATCATCATCATTATACTATTCACAGACCATTCTCAATTAAACCAGTATACATTTTCAATAAACAAAGTAATCAATTGACAAAATGACAGAATCCACGGGAAAAGGGGTGCACGCCTCTCGAGCATCCGCGGGATACAGGCTACATACAAAGATCTGCTGGCATGCCTCGTATAAAACGTGGACATGCACGAGCGAAGCCAGAAGCAACAATGAACAAACACAATGGAAGCACTCAAAATGCACAAATTGAAGAAAAATACATTAACTCAAATGACACAGATGACTGGGGCTCTTGTTAACAATTTAATAGTCAAACACATGTTTAAAATCAGTAACAAGGTTTGGGCACATAATTTAGCAGACAGTGAACAAGGGAGAGCATGCAGGGCTTACATTTCAGCGGGAATGTGAGACAGGTCGCATTCATAGTGTTCTATGCCAAACTTTGCCCAATCTGCTGCTTTTGCTTTGTTAGACATAGAAAACGTACTGCCATACAGGGATCCAATGGTCTGCATTTGTCTTAGTATTGTATTTGATCTTAGGGGAGATGGTAACGATTAGCCAGGCTTTTGGATCAGCTTGATTGATCAGTGAAAACCTGGATGTGGTGTCTGGTGTCCCTGACTCCTCCAGTAAGCCTGCTATATGCCCTCTCCTGGCTGTCTCCATCTGAAATCCATACAGGTCTGAGAGCCAATGCAACTGCATCATGAGGTATCCAAAGTGATAATGACCGTTTGATAGGAGTAGTTACTGTTCTACCATGAAGCAATTTTCCACACCAAAATTGTTTTAGAATGAAATAGTTTGTATTTCAGTATTATGGTTTGTAATGAAGGACAACTATCCATTTAAACAACAGCATGTTTTATTGACATTGACCTGTTCACTTTTAGCCCTGCTAATGGCTTTAGTGTTAATAATTGAAAACAAACGAAGCTATTGATCACACTGTGGCAAGCTAGAGCAAAGGCACAGCGATAATGAATGACTGCAGGTGTTTATATTTTTGTAATTAATAGCCGCGTAATTGGACAAATTAGTGTGCTCACTGATCAAATATGAGAGGAGACATCTTAAACAAGCCATTGTCTCTCAGGAAGGGACCGTTCTGCACTTGACTAATGAACCAAAACAAAGCTAGGCCTATATAATATCATCCTTCTGTCTGGTGGTTACACATACTTCATATTTTCAGAGAGCTGAATGAACTGGACATATGGTTTTCTTCTCAAGTCTCACTGACTGTGTCTAACAATATTCTGCTGTGTCAGTTGATTTATGTACCTTCAAAAAGTATTCACACCCCTTGACTTTTTCCACATTTTGCTGTCTTACAGCCAGAATTTCGAATGGATTAAACTGATATTTTTTCTCACACATCTACACACAATACTTCATCATGACAATGTGAAAACATGTTTCTAGAAATGGTAGCAAATTTATTGGAAATGAAATAAAGAAATATCTCATTTACGTAAGTATTCACAGCCCTGTGTCAATACATGTTAGAATCACCTTTGGCAGCAATTACAGCTGTGAGTCTTTCTGGGTAAGTCTCTAAGAGCTTCACACACCTGGATTGTAAATTATTTGCCCATTATTGTTTTCAAAATTCTTCCAGCTCTGTCAAATTGGTTGTTGATCATTGCTAGACAACCATTTTCAAGTCTTGCCATAGACTTTCTAAACTGTAACTCTGCGCCTTAGGAACATTCACTGTCTTATTGGTAAGCAACTCTAGTGTAGATTTGGCCTTGTTTTTTAGGTTATTGTTCTGCTGAAAGGTTAATTAATCTCCCATTATCTGGTGGAAAGCAGACTGAACCAGGTTTTCCTCAATGATTTTGCCTGTGCTTAGCTCCATTCTGTTCATTTTTATCCTGAAAAACCTCCCAGTCATTAACATGCATACCCATAACATGATGCAGCCCCCACTATGCTTGTAAATATGAACAGTGGTACTCAGTAATTTGCCCCAAACATAACACTTTGTATTCAGGACAAAAAGTGAATTGGTTTGCCACATGTTTTGCAGTTTTACTTTAGTGCCTTGTTGCAAACAGGATGCATGTTTTGGAATAGTTTTATTCTGTACAGGCTTCCTTCTTTTCACTCTGTCATTTAGGTTAGTATTGTGGAGTAACTACAATGTTGATGATCCATCCTCAGTTTTCTCCTGTCACAGCCATTAAACTCTGTAAATGTTTTAAAGTCACCATTGGCCTCATGGTGAAATCCCTGAGTGGTTTCTTTCATCTCTGTTTACTGAGTTAGGAAGGACGACTGTATCTTTATAGTGACTGGGTGTGTTGATACACCATCCAAAGTGTAATTAATAACGTAACCATGCTCAAAGGGATATTCAATGTCTACTTTTTTTTAACCTATCTATCAATATGTGCCCTTCCTTGCGAGGCGTTGTAAAACCTAACTGATCTTTATGGTTTAATCTGTGTTTGAAATTCACTGCTCAGCTGAGGGAGCTTACAGATAATTCTATGTGTGGGGTACAGAGACGAGGTAGTCATTCAAAATTCACTTTAAATACTATTATCCATACGACTTATGTGACTTTTTAAGCAAATTTTTACTCCTGAACTTATTTAGGCTTGCCGTAACAAAGGGGTTAAATACTTATTTAAGCTTTTCATTGACTAATTTGTAAAACATTTGAAAATCAAAATTCAACTTTGACGTTATGAGGTATTATAAGATGCATTTCATCCATTTTAAATTCAGGCTGAAACACAACAAAATGTGGAAAACATTAAGGGATGTGACTTCTTTCTGATGTATCTGAGTTGTAATGGAGAACCAGCTATGCACAAACTGAGACTGGTGGTGAGAGTATAAAGGAAATAGCTAATTATTCATCTCTTATCTTCTTGATTTACTAGTGTATTTGCTGTTATAGTGATGTGTCCTCTCAGGTCAAAATATCTCTCTTATCTCTTTCTCTCCAGGTTCTCCTGAACGTCTGGATCGACTGTCACACACAATCATGGACAGATCACTGGACCTCTGAGTGCAATCTTCCTCTTTCTCCTCCTCCTTCCTCCTCCTCCTCTTCCTCCTCCTCCTCCTTCCTCCTCTTCCTCCTCCCCCTCCTCCTCTTCCTTCCTCCTTTTCCTCCTCCTCCTCTCCCCCTTGAAGGTCCCACCTGGTTGCCAGAAAATCAGTGAGGCAGAAAGACAGATCGACAAGAGGTTCCAACAAACCCCTCTGGTCTTTTAATTCATTTGGTAACCATGACGACCACTTTTTCCCCCTCCTTACCTGGGCACCTGGTGAACCCCCAAGTCCCCCTGCCATCATCATTGATGCTTCTGCTGCTGATACAACTGTTTAGTCGGTGCCCGGCTGCTCCCTCAGGGCCTGAGTCAGACACCTGCTCCACTCTGGTCCAGAGCCGATTCTTCGGCCACTTCCTGTCCTCCTCCACTTTCCCCACGGCACCCTGCTCCTGGACCCTGCAGAACCCAGACCCGCGCCGCTACACCATCTTTATCAAGGTAACCAAACCTACCTCCACAACGGACTGCATTCCCCGGCAGCTCCGTACATTCCAGTTCGACTCGTTTCTGGAGACCACGCGCACCTACCTGGGCATGGAGAGCTTCGACGAGGTGGTCAAGCTGTGTGACTCTTCATCCCCTGTGGCCTTTCTAGAGGCTGGGAAACAGTTCCTACAAATGAGGAAAGGGCCGCCTCGGGCCGGCATGGAGGTCACCACCCCTAACGCTGGCGAAGATGGGGAATTTAAGACAGAGTACCTGGTGGTGGGGAAGCGTAACCCCAGCATGGCAGCGTGTCAGATGCTGTGCCAGTGGCTGGAGGACTGCCTGGCATCCAGCACCTCTAACAGGCCCTGTGGTATCATGCAGACCCCCTGCCAGTGCTGGGAGCCCCCTCCTCCTCCACAGCTCAGCGAAGGGGATGGATGCTACAGGAACGGGTTCTATCTGGAGAACTGCCTACCCAGCTCCAATGAGAAGAGTGATAATGACAGCAACGGTGAGTGGAATAGTTCTCTGGTTTTAGTTATGGGCATTTGTGGAAATGTTTTGGCCAACTTGTGATGCCGTTTTGTCTATTGGAGGAGAGCTTGTAGGCGAGGCTTGTGGCTCACTTGGTCATCTTGTCTGTATAGCATGCCATTTCATGTTAAATGGGGGGCCTCTGTGGTCCAGGTCCATCCATGAATGTGTAGGGAGCCTCGTATTCTAACCTGTCAACATACAATGAAACAGTTATTTAAAAGGAAAGAACCAAGTAATTGACATAGCCACCTCCTGATTATTTCCGGACAATTTGAGGCAATTTTTGTTCAAATGACTATGCAGCATCCAGTAAAGTGCTCTGGCTAGGTCACAGAAAGCAGAAAGGCCGTGAAAGATCAGTAGAATGACAGTAGCTCATAGACAGAACAGAGATGGTATAGGGTTTCAGCTGATGGGTTCTGAGCTGAATGACCTTGGCAGGAAGGCGCCGTGTCCTGTCTCTCTGTGGTTGGGGAGAGAGACACTGGATCGGCCTGAGGGAGGCTGGGACTGTGGAGCAGGATCTGGGTGTGATATGGTATAGCTGCAGGAGGGAGATGGAGGGAGGTATAGATGGGCAGGGAGAGATGGAGAGAGGGGGAACTGGATGGACAGAGAAGGAAGGCTGGGACTGGGGAGGAGGATGTGGGTGTGATATGGTATAGCTGCAGGAGGGAGATGGAGGGAGGTAGAGATGGGCAGGGAGAGATGGAGAGAGGGGGAACTGGATGGACAGAGAAGGGAGGCTGGGACTGGGGAGGAGGATGTGGGTGTGATATGGTATAGCTGCAGGAGGGAGATGGAGGGAGGTAGAGATGGGCAGGGAGAGATGGAGAGAGGGGGAACTGGATGGACAGAGAAGGGAGGCTGGGACTGGGGAGGAGGATGTGGGTGTGATATGGTATAGCTGCAGGAGGGAGATGGAGGGAGGTAGAGATGGGCAGGGAGAGATGGAGAGGGGGGGAACTGGGTGGAGAGAGAAGGGAGGCTGGGACTGGGTGAGGAATGTGTAATATGGGATAGCTGTAATGGCTGCTCAGAGTGGGGGGAGTGGGTGTGTGTGTGAGGGCGGTACACAGGAGATGAGCTTTATATTATGGGGACTGTAGCTAGCTGGATCTCTGTGTATGGCTGCTCTGAGCAGGGGGTGATGCACAGGAGAGAGGCTATAGGGGCTTGGATAAGGTTAAGGGTCTGTAGTTGGTTAGATGTGTGATGATGTTGTGTGATCCTGGCTCCCCTCCCCAAGCCTGGACCTGACAGACAGGCTGATAACTGAGAGCTCCATCCCTGAGGGAGTCTAGGGCTACTGCCTGCCAACGGGTTGAACCATTGCTCTCCCCACCCCCCTCTTCTCCTTCTCCATCCATCGTTCTCTTCTCCTCTCACTCTCTGCATCACTTCCTCTTATCAGCCTCTGGTCTCTTCTAGGGCCGGGACGATGCCCTGGATTCGACATTTTGAATATTGAGATATTAAAGACATGATAGATCATACACATAGTATATAAAGGAGTGAGATCTGTAGAAAGACAGAGTGGCTGTGGAATGTGTTGGGTGGACGGGAGGAGATCAAAGGATTGCTATAGGGGAGACAGATGGACATCTGTGGATTAGGCAAAGGAGGGGTTGAGGTCAGGAGGTCAGGTCAGATCCCCTGAAGGGAGTAATAAGGGTTTACTACCATTTTCCTGTGGAACCATAAGATGTAAGGATTGGAGAGAAGGGGGAGTGTCTTAAGTGGGATATATATACCTGTGATGGTGAGAAATGTTGGGTTGTCTGAATTACAGCTGTACAGAACCTTTGGGAAGAATTCAACTTGGTTAAAGCTTCTCTAGTGTCCGTGAGTTATTTACTTTGAAAAATAAGAACCTAACACCAGTATCGCAATACATTAGTATGGTGGCAAAAAAACAAAACACAAAGCAGGTTTCACTTCTTAAGGAAAACAGCCCTAATGTTGGAAACAAACATCGTTGTGTTGTCATCCAGAGTCACATGCATTTATCTTCCAAGGTATAGCACACAATATTTTACATACAGCAGGTTTTTAAATGACTAAAGAGTTAGGTCTGCTTCATGTTTACATTTTTGCCATGGAAAAAATATCACGATACTGGTGTCATCACAGCCCTAGTCTCTTCTTCTCAGAGCACCCAGCCCTCTCCCTTCCTCCGCATCTCTTCCCTCCATCTTCCCCTCCATCCATCCATCCTTCCTCTCTCTCTCTTCTCTATCACTTCAGCCTCTGGTCGAACCTCTCCCTCCCCATGCCTCCCTCAAACTCTCCCTCCCTCCCCCTCCCAGGCCTATAGGCTGATTCCAGGCTGATGGAGGAGACTCAGTCTAGCAGCCAGCCAAGCAGAGCTGATGTTGTGGGTAGTATCTCATGGCGTCTTCTCCCCCCTGTCTGCAGCTAATGTTCCCTGTCACCAAGGCTCTCCTCTCCTCTCCTCTCCTCTCCTCTCCTCTCCTCTCCTCTCCTCTCCTCTCCTCTCCTCTCCTCTCCTCTCCTCTCCTCTCCTCTCCTCTCCTCTCCTCTCCTCTCCTCTCCTCTCCACACTAGGCTAGTTATCCTTCTTATGTAATCCAGATCATGGGTGTGGTCTGGAGGTACATACAACACCGTCTTGGCTGGGTACATCTAGAAAGAGGTGGATTCTTCATATTATTATTCTCTTCCTACTCTTTTTTCTTTCTTTCTTTCTTTCTCTATCTATTTATGTATCTCTCTCAGTCTCTCTTTCTCTCTCTCAGAATAGCAGGGCCTCTGAGGTCAAAGTGAACTTTGATGATATTCCTACACCTCTCTGAGTGGCAATTGAACCCCCACTGACCATGGGGAGACAGTCGATGGATGGATGGCTAGCTGGATGGATGGGTAGGTTAGTTGAGGATGAATAGAGAGAAGAAAGGATAATGGATTCTGTGTGGGAATGGGCTGGGAGCCAGACTGGCTTGCTGTGCTGAGGAGGAGAGGAGCGATGAGCGGAGAGGAGAGGAGTATGAGATGAGATGACTGTTGAAGGGTTTGGGAAGTGAGCAGTTGAGACAGAGGCCTTCATGGCACTGTCTGTCTCTAAGGCCTCACTCAGCACACGATTAATGGATCCCTGTCTATCTCACCATCAGTCTTCCCTCCATCTCTCTCTGTGTCTCTCTCTTGCTCGCTCTCTCTATGGAGAGGAGAGACGTCACTTCCACACTTCCTCCCGTCCACACATCTATCCCTTTCACATGGAGAGCAGATGGCTGGAGTAGTCAGTTAGAGGTCAGGCCTGTGGAGAGCAGGCCGACACTGGTAGCAAAGAGGAAGAGAAGGGAGGCAGCTTTCATTTGAATGCTGGGCCTGTCTGTGTGTGTGTGTGTGTGTGTGTGTGTGTGTGTGTGTGTGTGTGTGTGTGTGTGTGTGTGTGTGTGTGTGTGTGTGTGTGTGTGTGTGTGTGTGTGTGTGTGTGTGTGTGTGTGTGTGTGTGTGTGTGTGTGTGTGTGTGTGTGTGTGTGTGTGTGTGTGTGTGCGTGCGTGCGTGCGTGCGTGCGTGCGTGCGTGCGTGCGTGCTGCATGGTAGGAAGACAACATGGAGCAGAAGAGGATTAATTTCTCACTCAACAGAAGACAGTAGGGGAGGCAGTGACAAATTAAAGGAGGGATTTGAGAGACAAGGAGAGAGACAAAGAGAGATGGAGAATAGGGAAATATGGGTGTGGGGACGTGAGATGGAGAAAATGAGAAGATGGGAGAAAGACAGAAAATTGACAAAAATGAGAATGAGAAGCGAGGAGTAAGAGTAGTTCAAGGGGACTGGAAAGGAGGGAGGAGATGGGAAAAGAGAGAGAGGAGAAAAATGTATTCATGACTTGCATTTTTCTTTATGGTGGTTAGATGTTAGCAAAATGCTGACATTAAGTAAGATGAATGTGTGTGGGAGTTTATGTCCCGGAGAGGACAGCCTCTTGTGCACACTCACACACACACTCTCTCACACACACACACACACACACACACACACACACACACACACACACACACACACACACACACACACACACACACACACACACACACACACACACACACACACACACACACACACACACACACACACACACACACACACACACCACCCCCCACACAGTTTAGCTGTGAGGTTGCTAAACTAAGGGGTATCAAACCACTGCTCCCAGAGGATAGGGGAGGAGAGTCTTATAGCAAGTGTAATGCATGAACACCTCTTCCCACACACACTACACTACCTCTCTCTGTCTCTGTCTCTCTCCATCTCTCTCCACAGGAACACTCTCTCTCCCTCTCTTGTTGGGCAGATAGTTGCACACACTGGTCCCTCGTGACAGAGAGTGGGTGGCTGACAGAGTGCTGAGAGAGAAGCTGAAGATTGTGGTGCCTGTGTGTGTGGACGTGCTTAACTATTCTTGTGTGGACCAGAAGTCTCCCCACGAATAGTAAACACACAAAAATTTGACCAACTGTGGACATTTTGTTAGTCCCCTCAAGGTTAATGCTATGTTTAGGAGGTTAATGGTCAAGGTTAGAATTAATGGCAGGGTTAGAATTATGTTAAGGGTTAGAGATTGGAACTTGGGTTAGGGTTAGGAGCTAGGAGCTAGGGTTAGTCTTAGGGTTAGAGATAGGAATTAGGGTTAGTGTTAGGGTTATGGTTAGGAGCTAGGGTTAGTTTTAGGGTTAGAGATAGGAATTAGGGTTAGTGTTAGGGTTAGGGTTAGGAGCTAGGGTTAGTTTTAGGGTTAGGGTTAGGAGCTAGGGTTAGTTTTAGGGTTAGGGTTAGGAGCTAGGGTTAGGTTTAGGGTTAGGGTTAGGAGCTAGGGTTAGTTTTAGGGTTAGGGTTAGGAGCTAGGGTTAGGTTTAGGGGTTAAGGAAGATAGGATTTTAAATGGGACTGAATTGTGTGTCCCCACGAGGTTAGCTGTGGGAGTTTATTTGTGTGTGTGTGTGTGTGTGTGTGTGTGTGTGTTTATGTGTGTGTGTGTGTGTGTGCTGTGCTCCCTGATGTGTGTGTGTGATATGTAGCCTAGTGTGTGTGTGTGTGATGTGTAGCCTAGTGTTAGCCACCGGGTGTCTGTGTGGGTTGGATCAGGCCAGACTGTGGAGTGAACAAGGACAGTCAGACTGTACTCTGTTCGACACACCAATACTCGTTGGATGGGGGCTAACGCAATGCTACAGTACCATAGCTAACTCTGCAGAGAGAGTGTGACAGGCTTGTATACGAAATCTACTATTGTCATTTCTTATAGAGCCCGGCTGTTCTATACTCAAGTACAAGTGTGGAAGCCCTTTTTAAAATATACCTTCATTGAAACACACATTTTCAAAATGAATCTTCCTTTCTTCCTATCTCTCCCTCTTCTGTCTGAGTAGTTGTCCTGGTGAACATGTTGAGGGATGGTGTCTCTCTCCTCTCATAGTTCCAACAGATCCACCACCTCAGGTCCCTCTAAGGCTTTATTCAAAATGCTTATTTTAATTAAGCAATTTTACTGACAAATCAGCAGTTGCTACATCCATTTAATGATACATAAATGATCTGTACCCACTGATTATTCAATAATATAACTTGTAAATGCCTCATGAGCTCAGTTCAACTGTTGTACCCCATCAGAACCCTAAAATTTTTTATTTTTTATTTTTTATTTCACCTTTATTTAACCAGGTAGGCTAGTTGAGAACAAGTTCTCATTTGCAACTGCGACCTGGCCAAGATAAAGCATAGCAGTGTGAACAGACAACACAGAGTTACACATGGAGTAAACAATAAACAAGTCAATAACATGGTAGAAAAAAAGAGAATCTATATACAATGTGTGCAAAAGGCATGAGGTAGGCAATAAATCGAATAATTACAATTTAGCAGATTAACACTGGAGTGATAAATCATCAGATGATCATGTGCAAGAAGAGATACTGGTACTGGTGTGCAAAAGAGCAGAAAAGTAAATAAATAAAAGCAGTATGGGGGGTGAGGTAGGTAAATTGGGTGGGTAGTTTACAGATGGACTATGTACAGCTGCAGCGATCGGTTAGCTGCTCGGATAGCAGATTTTTAAAGTTGTTGAGGGAGATAAAAGTCTCCAACTTCAGAGATTTTTGCAATTCGTTCCAGTCGCAGGCAGCAGAGAACTGGAAGGAAAGGCGTCCAAATGAGGTTTTAGCTTTAGGGATGATCAGTGAGATACACCTGCTGGAGCGCGTGCTGCGGGTGGGTGTAGCCATCGTGACCAGTGAACTGAGATAAGGCGGCACTTTACCTAGCATAGCCTTGTAGATGACCTGGAGCCAGTGGGTCTGACGACGAACATGTAGCGAGGGCCAGCCGACTAGGGCATACAGGTCGCAGTGGTGGGTCGTATAAGGTGCTTTAGTAACAAAACGAATGGCACTGTGATAAACTGCATCCAGTTTGCTGAGTAGAGTGTTGGAAGCTATTTTGTAGATGACATCGCCGAAGTCGAGGATCGGCAGGACAGTCAGTTTTACTAGGGTAAGTTTGGCGGCGTGAGTGAAGGAGGCTTTGTTGCGGAATAGAAAGCCGATTCTTGATTTGATTTTGGATTGGAGATGTTTGATATGAGTCTGGAAGGAGAGTTTGCAGTCTAGCCAGACACCTAGGTACTTATAGATGTCCACATATTCTAGGTCGGAACCGTCCAGGGTGGTGATGCTAGTCGGGCGTGCGGGTGCAGGCAGCGAACGGTTGAAAAGCATGCATTTGGTTTTACTAGCGTTTAAGAGCAGTTGGAGGCCACGGAAGGAGTGTTGTATGGCATTGAAGCTCGTTTGGAGGTTAGATAGCACAGTGTCCAAGGAAGGGCCGGAAGTATATAGAATGGTGTCGTCTGCGTAGAGGTGGATCAGGGAATCGCCCGCAGCAAGAGCAACATCATTGATGTATACAGAGAAAAGAGTCGGCCCGAGAATTGAACCCTGTGGTACCCCCATAGAGACTGCCAGAGGACCGGACAACATGCCCTCCGATTTGACACACTGAACTCTGTCTGCAAAGTAGTTGGTGAACCAGGCAAGGCAGTCATTAGAAAAACCGAGGCTACTGAGTCTGCCGATAAGAATATGGTGATTGACAGAGTCGAAAGCCTTGGCCAGGTCGATGAAGACGGCTGCACAGTAATGTCTTTTATCGATGGCGGTTATGATGTCGTTTAGTACCTTGAGCGTGGCTGAGGTGCACCCGTGACCGGCTCGGAAACCGGATTGCACAGCGGAGAAGGTACGGTGGGATTCGAGATGGTCAGTGATCTGTTTGTTGACTTGGCTTTCGAAGACCTTAGATAGGCAGGGCAGGATGGATATAGGTCTGTAACAGTTTGGGTCCAGGGTGTCTCCCCCTTTGAAGAGGGGGATGACCGCGGCAGCTTTCCAATCCTTGGGGATCTCAGATGATACGAAGGAGAGGTTGAACAGGCTGGTAATAGGGGGTGCGACAATGGCGGCGGACAGTTTCAGAAATAGGGGGTCCAGATTGTCAAGCCCAGCTGATTTGTATGGGTCCAGGTTTTCCAGCTCTTTCAGAACATCTGCTATCTGGATTTGGGTAAAGGAGAAGCTGGGGAGGCTTGGGCGAGTAGCAGCGGGGGGGGCGGGGCTGTTGGCCAAGGTTGGAGTCGCCAGGAAGAAAGCATGGCCAGCCATTGAGAAATGCTTGTTGAAGTCTTCGATTATCACGGATTTATCGGTGGTGACCGTGTTACCTAGCCTCAGTGCAGTGGGCAGCTGGGAGGAGGTGCTCTTGTTCTCCATGGACTTTACAGTATCCCAGAACTTTTTGGAGTTAGAGCTACAGGATGCGAATTTCTGCTTGAAAAAGCTGGCCTTTGCTTTCCTGACTGACTGCGTGTATTGGTTCCTGACTTCCCTGAACAGTTGCATATCGCGGGGGCTCTTCGATGCTATTGCAGTTCGCCACAGGATGTTTTTGTGCTGGTCGAGGGCAGTCAGGTCTGGAGTGAACCAAGGGCTATATCTGTTCTTGGTTCTGCATTTTTTGAACGGAGCATGCTTGTCTAATATGGTGAGGAAGTAACATTTAAAGAATGACCAGGCATCCTCAACTGACGGGATGAGGTCAATATCCTTCCAGGGTACCCGGGCCAGGTCGATTAGAAAGGCCTGCTCGCAGAAGTGTTTTAGGGAGCGTTTGACAGTGATGAGGGGTGGTCGTTTAACCGCAGACCCGTGGCGGATACAGGCAATGAGGCAGTGATCGCTGAGATCTTGATTGAAGACAGCAGAGGTGTATTTGGAGGGCAGGTTGGTCAGGATAATGTCTATTAGGGTGCCCATGTTTACGGATTTAGGGTTGTACCTGGTGGGTTCCTTGATGATTTGTGTGAGATTGAGGGCATCAAGCTTGGATTGTAGGACTGCCGGGGTGTTAAGCATATCCCAGTTTAGGTCACCTAACAGAACAAACTCTGAAGCTAGATGGGGAGCGATCAATTCACAGATGGTGTCCAGGGCACAGCTGGGAGCTGAGGGGGGTCGGTAGCAGGCGGCAACAGTGAGAGACTTATTTCTGGAGAGATTAATTTTTTAAATTAGAAGTTCGAACTGTTTGGGCATAGACCTGGAAAGTATGACAGAACTTTGCAGGCTATCTCTGCAGTAGATTGCAACTCCTCCCCCTTTGGCAGTTCTATCTTGACGGAAAGTGTTATAGTTGGGTATGGAAATCTCAGAATTTTTGGTGGCCTTCCTAAGCCAGGATTCGGACACGGCAAGGACATCAGGATTGGCAGAGTGTGCTAAAGCGGTGAGTAAGGCAAACTTAGGGAGGAGGCTTCTGATGTTGACATGCATGAGGCCAAGGCTTTTTCGATCGCAGAAGTCAACAAATGAGGGTGACTGGGGACATGCAGGGCCTGGGTTTACCTCCACATCACCCGAGGAACAGAGGAGTAGTAGGATGAGGGTGCGGCTAAAGGCTATCAAAACTGGTCGCCTAGAGCGTTGGGGACAAAGAATAAAAGGAGCAGATTTATGGGCGTGGTAGAATAGATTCTGGGCATAATGTGCAGACAGGGGTATTGAGGGGCGCGGGTACAGCGGAGGCAAGCCCAGGCACTGGGTGATGATAAGAGAGGTTGTATCTCTGGACATGCTGGTCTCAATGGGTGAGGTCACCGCATGTGTGGGGGGTGGGACAAAGGGGGTATCAGAGGTACGGAGAGTGGAACTACAGGGTCCATTGCAAACCAAAACAATGACAATGAAAACTAGCCTGAACAACAGTATGCAAGGCATATTGATATTTGAGAGAGACATACAATAAGGCATAAAGTGATTGCAGGTCTTGATTGGGAGAGCTAGCTAAAACAACAGGTAAGATAACAGCAGCAATAACAGGGTGCTAGTCTGACACAGCAACAACAGGTAAAAATGGCGATGACTAGGCAGAGAGGGTCGGATTAACTACACACAGATCCTGAGTTAAAGCACAGAGCCGACAGATAAGACACAAATAAACAGAATGGAGTACCGTGAATTAATGGACAGTCAAGCATGCATCAGCTATGTAGCCAAGTGATCATAGTGTCCAGGGGGCAGCCGTAGATGGAGCAGAGGAGGCCTCCACTAAGCTAGCACGCGGCGTGTAAAGTTAGTAGCCCGGGGGGTGGTCTGCTCAGACGGAGGGGGTCTGCTCAGACGTGGTTGTGTCGACAGAGAATCCAAGCCAGATGGCGATGGCGAAAGAGAGGTTGTGAATTGTAGAATAGTGTTTGCTAACTGGTGCTAGCTTCGTGGCAGTGGCAGTGGCACTAGCTCTTCAGCTAGCCGGCAGATGGGCCTAGCTCGAGGCTAGCTCAAGGCTAACTGGTGCTTGCTTCGGGACAGAGGTGTTAGCCAGTAGTAGCCACTCGGTTGCAGCTAGCTAGCTGTGATGATACGGTGTAATTGTCCAGAGCTTGCGTCAGGAATCCGGTGATGTGGTAGAGAAAAAGCAGTCCTATATGCTCTGGGTTGATATCGCGCTTGCAGCTAGCCGGCAGATGGGCCTAGCTCGAGGCTAGCTCAAGGCTAACTGGTGCTTGCTTCGGGACAGAGGTGTTAGCCAGTAGTAGCCACTCGGTTGCAGCTAGCTAGCTGTGATGATACGGTGTAATTGTCCAGAGCTTGCGTCAGGAATCCGGTGATGTGGTAGAGAAAAAGCATTCCTATATGCTCTGGGTTGATATCGCGCTGCAGCTAGCCGGCAGATGGGCCTAGCTCGAGGCTAGCTCAAGGCTAACTGGTGCTTGCTTCGGGACAGAGGTGTTAGCCAGTAGTAGCCACTCGGTTGCAGCTAGCTAGCTGTGATAATACGGTGATAATACGGTGTAATTGTCCAGAGCTTGCGTCAGGAATCCGGTGATGTGGTAGAGAAAAAGCAGTCCTATATGCTCTGGGTTGATATCGCGCTTGCAGACTGGCAGGTATCGGCCCGGTATTGAAGCTGGCTGTGTCCGAGTTAAGGGCGAAGACCGCGGCAGTGGCTAACTGACTACTAGCTAGTAGCTAGTTACAAGCTTGTTTTATTCCAATGTTTGTAAACAAAGTCAATGTAAACATACACTGTATAGACTTAAAACATGGTTAAACTATAATGTTGATATCATGGACGGTCAGTCCTTGCATCCATAGCTCTGTCTATTTGAGAGCGGTTACATTTCTCCAGCCCCATCCCTCAGCTTTCACCGAAACAGGGGCAGGGAGATGGCTTTGTTATTGTTTATTTTGCTGATTGCTGCTTTAATGTGTGAAGATAAAAGATCAGCTCCAGTTTTTGGCTGACGAGCATACGGACGTGTGTATGCCTGTCTGCACAGTTACTGTGTGTAACTGTAACTGTGTAACTGTGTGGATAATGGTTAGCATTGGACTGTGTGTGTGTGTCTGTGTGCGTGTGTGTCTGTGTGCATGTGTGCGTGTGTGTGTGCATGTGTGTGTGTGTGTGTGTGTGCATGTGTGCGTGTGTGAGTGCATGTGTGTGTGTGCATGTGTGCGTGCGTGTGTGCATGTGTGTGTGTGCATGTGTGTGTGCATGTGTGCATGTGTGCGTGCGTGCAACCTATTGCACTGCTCCAGGAATTCCTTGTTGCTCTGACAGGCAGCTCGTCACTGCTCACAGCCGATGCACCTCTCTCTCCCTGTCTTTCACTCTGTCACACCTCCGCCTTTCTCTCTCTCCCTCTCTATCGCTCTCTCCTTCACACTCTTGGAAATTCTTCCTGATCTGTAGTCTTTCACTTTCTTCATTTCCTTGGTTTCTTGTCAGTGCCATTGGTCTGTGTGTCTCTGTGTGTGTGTCTCTCTGTGTGGGTGTGTATGTGAGTATGTATGTGCGTGTGTGTGGTGTGTGTGTGTGTGTTCTCTCCCTAAAGCCACCTTGGGATACGATACGAGCTGTAGCAGGGCTTTAAATGCTAGACTGAGGCTCTCTCTGTCTTTCTTCAGATTTGATGAGAGGGAGAATGAAGATGAATGTCCTCTGATCAGGCAGCAGTGTACAGTTTACTGCCGCCATGCGCCCAAAGGCACTGCAAAATGTCATTGTGTGTATGTGTGCCTTTGTCTCTCAATGTGTGTCTTCATAAAGGTTTGTGTGTGTACGCCTGGGTGCCTATGTGTGTCTGCTAAGAGAGTGTGCTAGTGCGTGTGTGTTTGTGTGTGAGAGTGTTTGTCTCTGTGCCCTTGTTAAGGATGAGGCAGCAGCTCAGTGGGATGTACTGGCTTTTTTTCTCTCTTCTCGTTGGTGATATACCCAGGAATGACATGCAGAGGTGGTATGCTGTCACAGCGCCCGCCTCCTACACACACACACACACACGCACACACACACACACACACACACACACACACACACACACACACACACACACACACACACACACACACACACACACACACACACACACACACACACACACACACACACACACACACATGCGCGCGCATACACACACATATACACTCTGTCTGGTCAGGCCCAGGAGAAGAGCTCATTAGCACAGACATGTCACGTGTGCTCTTTCAAACCAAACCCACACACAAACCCACAACCACACACACACACACACACACACACACACACACACACACACACACACACACACACACACACACACACACACACACAGGCTCCAGGGCCCCCTCTCTCCAGCCCACCACTCAGGCAGGGGGAGATAGGACCTGAGGTTTGCCCTGACCCCCCTTCCCCCCTTCCCTCCTCATCCACCTCCCCCTTCTCTTTCTCTATCCCTCCATCCCTCCGTCCCTCTCTTTCTCTGTGAGTCACAATGCCATCCCACGCTGTGTGGGGAGAGAAGGGCTTCAGATGTATGAGAGTATTACAGAGCGTGGTAAGAATCTACCACAGTGCACTCTGTGCTAGGAGTGTGTGTGTATGTGTATGTGTGTGCATTTGTACGTGTGTATGTGTGTGTGTTTCTCTCACTCGCTACACGTCCTACAGGGCAGGGGTCCAGTAGTAGCTGTCCTTGTTTTTTTTAAATTGGTAACCATTCCTTTAGACTATGTAAATGAAGCAGTGTATTGTAATGTCCTTGGTTGGTAACTGTGAGACAGTAGGAGGGAGAATGACAACAGTGACACTTTCATTAGAAGAGGTACCTGGTGGGCTCCAGAACGAGTTAGAGAGACTGGAGGAGGATGAGGAGAAGAGGAGGAGGAAAGAGGATTTCAGTGGTGGGGATTGTTTTAAGTCCCTCTAACTCTGCACACTACACATACACACACACACACACACACACACACACACACACACACACACACACACACACACACACACACACACACACACACACACACACACACACACACACACACACACACGCACACACACATGCACACACACATGCACACACACACACACACGCACACACACATGCGCACACACACACACACACACACACACACACACACACACACACACACACACACACACACACACACACACACACACACACACACACACACACACACACACACACACACACACACACACACACACACACACTGCCCAGGAGGAAAATGGAGGGAGGTGAGGGGGTGGGCAATTTACTCACCATGGAGGAAATAGATACAGAGGCCCTGGCCGTAACCATAGGAACACATTAGCCTGACACCTAGCACATCGAGGACGGCTTGTAAGTAACAACCTGTAAACAACCTCCAGCTGGAGTCAAACTGTTTTTCTTTTATTGAGTTAAGGTCAAATCATTTGCAGCTTTTCTCGCTTTCCAACATTTCTCATCTCAGACACAAACAAGATGAAAACAAACGTTTTCTGGATGAATTCAGAACCAAAGAAAATGTGTTGTTTTCAAAACTAAAGTGTTTATTTTTAACAGACAAACAGGTTTGTGTGTTTGTGCATGCATGTACGTACGTGCATGGGTGTGTGTCTGTGTGCATGTGTGTGTGTGTCCTTGCGTATTCGTGCTCCTATATTTTCGCTCCCACAAAGATTTGCTAGCCCCTTATCAGAGCAGGTGTTTCTGCTTGAAGATGGATGTGTCTGGAGAAAATAAGAGAAGCCTGGTTACTTCTCCAACTACTTCTCTCTCCGTCTCCCTGTCTGTCTGTCACTCTGATAGAGAAAGTAGAATAGCCACCATTTGATCCCTACCAGTCAAAGAACCTTTTGAGCGTTTTCTTATCGCGCCCTCTGAAGTGAAGCATCCATCTTCCGAATTGAAATGTCTGCCTGACTGACCTGCACCTGAGAGCATACAGCCCCTCCACCTGATAGGTATTTATAGACAATAGGTCCATTCAGCCGGACTAATGGGAAGGTAAAGGCTGGAGATGGGCTCACAGGTTATGTTAAAGGGATGTTGTTTAAAGGGATGTTGTGGTGTAAAGGGATGTTGTGGTTTAAAGGGATGTGTTACGTTGATGGTTAGAGGAGGTTCTGTTTTGTGTTGTAGAGGTTGGAGCTGGTAACTGTCAGGGTGTGGCATGGAGGGGCAGATGTTGGGGTAAATTCCATTTATATTCAGTGAATTATTCAGGAAATGAATTAAAATTCCAATTTGAAAATGGAAAATAAATATTTATTTTCAATTAGGATTTTTCCATTGTTGAATAGGAAAAGGGATTCCAAACGTGGTTGTTTACAGTATGTTGGTTAAAGTTATCAGGGGTATAGGACTAAGTAAGTTGGAAGGGAAGCACATGGGGGTTAGAGGGGACAGGGGGTTAATGCCACCATTGACCTGGTAGGGGTTAAGGTTGGCAGCTGGAACTGATGGATAGGAGGTTAGACAGGGTAGGGTGTAATGACATCAGAGGGTTGAGGATGGGAACTAAAGGATAGGGGGTTAGATAGGGTAGGGGGTAATGACACCAGAGGATTGAGGATGGGAACTGAAGTGCATGGAGTATAATGTCACTGCCAAACTGGTAGGGGTGTTGATGTGGTGCTGGGAGGTTTGACGTTGGAACTGAAGACTAAGAATTTTAGATGGGGTTAGAGGGAATAGGCGGTAATGTCACCATAGACCGGGTAGGGCTTTTGATATAGTGCTAGGAGGACACCTGAGTTTAAGCTTCCTGGCCACAGAGGGAGAGGAGGGAGGGAGAGGGATCGATAGGATGGGATTGTGTGAGTGCTGCTGTTCAAATATTTATCCAGAGCAGGATACTGAATGACTGACTGCAGGCACTGGATTATACCTGCTGGATGCAGCATATAACACTGTCTGACTGAACACAGCAGATGGAGAGAGAGAGAGGGAATGAGAGAGCGAGAGAAAGAGGGAGGGGGAGAGGGTGAAGGAGAGGGTAGGAAAAAGGGAAAGAGAAAGAGACAGATATAGAGAAGAAGAAAAGAAGAGAGAGAGCGAGCGAGAACTACGGAGAAGGACAAATTGTAATGTTGTCATGGCTTGCCAGAATGTTGTCTTAGTATCATTGACCTTTACTTAATTGATGCGAAAAGTGTGTTATTTACATGTGGTCGGGGTAATTACTTTTTTAAAGGAAAATACACAGGTTGTTCCCGCTGTCTATCCATCTCTTAATGTATTAATTTTCAATGATGTGTGCTCTCATGTGCGGACAAAGATAATGTAGAACATTTAGCAAACTTTACACATGAACTTTCATACGGTATATCCCACCTTTTTCTCCCTCCTTATCTCTCTGTCACTTTCCTTTTTCCTCATCTCCTACCACCCTCTCTCCTTCCCTAACTCTATCTCTCCTTCCCCCTCTCTCCCTTCTCCCTCCCTCTCACTCTCTCTTTCTACTTCTCTCTCTCACTTTCTTTCTACTTCTCTCTCGCTCTCTCTCTCTCTCTCTCTCTCTCTCTCTCTCTCTCTCTCTCTCTCTCTCTCTCTCTCTCTCTCTCTCTCTCTCTCTCTCTCTCTCTCTCTCTCTCTCTCTCTCTCTCTCTCTCTCTGTGTGTTATCTCCAGCCTGCAGTTGACTGCTTATGTCCTCTGGGTGTCAGCACTAGCCGTTTGATAGAGCTCAACCATATAGCCACTCAGCCCAGACACTAATCACACAAGACTTGTATGCACACACACACAAACATTCGCAGCCACACACGCGCAGCCACACACTCACACACGCGCAGCCACACACACACACACACACACACACACACACACACACACACACACACACACACACACACACACACACACACACACACACACACACACACACACACACACACACACACACACACACACACACACACACACACACACACACACACACACACACACTCACACACACGCAGCCACACATAATACTCACAAGCCTATATAAATTCAGGGAAACTCATGCCGTCATTATTACGCTCATACATAGATACACAACTATCAGTTATATTTATTATGCCGTCTTTGCCCCTTCATTCCTTCTCTCTTTCTCTCTTTCTCTCTCTCTCTCTCTCTCTCTCAAGATAGGGTTACATTAGCTGTATTGATTGTAGAGGGGTGGTTTTCTTAGGGGTTGGAGAGTTTGCCTGGTATTGATGATTTCAGTTGGAGCAGGAACCTGATATGTAATGGAGATGCCAGTGCAGCCGTCACAGTGCTCCAACTGGGAGGGGAAGGTGACTTTCAGAAGAAGTTAACTACAAAAGATGGACACCCATGCATGCACGCACACACAAATACACGTACAGTACACACACTGCGAACTGTACTACATATAGTTTAATGAGTGTGCATGTGTGCTTGAGAGATAGGGGAACGAGAAAGTACAGTATGAGATTTGGAGATATGTAGGGGTAGGACAGAAGAACAGACAATAAGAGAGAGGGAGGACAGAAGCGGAGAGGGAGTAGGGAGGAAAGAGGAGGAGAGATAGGAGGAAGTTTTAGTGTGATGAAGGAGTGACTGAGACTGCAATGGGTTTAGATACACAGGGCTGGGTTAGGCTGTGCTGGGCTGTGCTGGGCTGGGTTAGGCTGTGCTGGGCTGTGCTGTACAGCCCAACAATTGAAGTCCACTGAATTATTGAGAACATAATGAAATGTCCTTGAGGATAGAGGAAGAAAACTCTGCATGATTCTCTCCCGTCCTCTTCCACCCTGCCTGACTGGGATTATTGAACAAAAAAAGTTCATACTCTTCTGTTGTTTCTCTGAGATAATCTTATCTGCAAATTGTTTTTTTTTCTCTCTCACTCTTTCTCTCTCTACACCCTCTCTCTCTTTCTCTCTCCAAAACGTTTATTTGACAGACACACTTCCCTCCACGGAAACAGCACTCTTTCATTCTCTCTGTATTCATAAGCTGCAGCATTTCATCCTAATAAGCCCAAAATGATTCATGGGGAAAAGGAGCTGAAGGTTATTTTGCTATAATTTCACCCTCTTCATTTTCCCCTAGGAGCAGTCAATGTGCCACAAAGCATCCATTTAAAATGGCATTGGGTGGAGTGGGTGGAGGGGATTTTTAGTGTGCATTTAAAATTGAGTGTGTGTATGAAGGGGGAGGTACTGTACTTGTCATTGTTTGGGTGGATGCTTGACTTTGCTCTGACTGGTGGATAGGTTGTTCTGGTGTTGTGCTATTCAGCAGGGTCATTTATTATTCTCCCATTGGATGTTTTGGTGGTTTACTGTTAACGCTGCCTGGAATTGGTTGATGAAGATAGACTCAGGTCACAGAAACTTAAACAAATCCAATTTCACAGTCACAAGTAAACAATCTGGCCTCAGTCGGTCATCCTGGAGGAAACAAATGGGTATTGACTGTGCTCAGTGGTGCATGGTCAACAGCTAAATTCAGAAACAATATTGAGGCTTTTTTCCATTGAAAAAGATTATTCTCTGTCCTTAGATTGTATGGATGGAATTCATTTAAAACTTGGATTACCTGGGTGTAAAGAATTTTAATGACACATTGCCCCTCTTCCCTTTTCTCTCACTCTCTCTCTCTCTCTCTCTCTATATATATATATATATAAATATAAATATACAGTATATATATAAATATATCAATTAACTGTTTCAAGTGCTCTGTGCACTTCAAGGCCCTCCCTTCCTTCTCACCCCACCCCGCCAGTTGCCCTGAGGAAACTGATTTGCGAGTAATTAAAACTGTGTGTGTCTGGATGTCATCCAGCATCATGTTCTATTCATGCAGATTAATACATATTTGTGGGGGCCTGTGGGAGCTGAAAGGCATCTGTCTGCCCCATTAAACATTCATGAACTATAGGATATAGAGAAGACACACAGGCGGTTTCACAAATGATTCCCTATCCCCTATATAGTGCATTACTTTTGATCAGGGCCCAATGCACTATATAGGGAATAGGGTACCATTTTGGATGCAGGCTTAAAGAAGAAGATCATTCAGCTGCTGCTATTTATACGCTCCTCCTCCTCCTCTTCCTCATAACTGCAGCCACATCTTAATGGAGCACCCTCAAATGAGAATTGCTGGACAGGGATTCTGAAATGACAATGACATTTATCACTCCTGAACACCTTTATGTTTTCATTTAAAGGGATGTTTCGCACGAAAACAGTGGCTAACTGTGTGTGTGTGTGTGTGTGTGTGTGTGTGTGTGTGTGTGTGTGTGTGTGTGTGTGTGTGTGTGTGTGTGTGTGTGTGTGTGTGTGTGTGTGTGTGTGTGTGTGTGTGTGTGTGTGTGTGTGTGTGTGTGTGTGTGTCTGCCCCTACAGGTGGCTGGAGTGTGTGGGCGGAGTGGGCGGAGTGCAGCAGTGACTGTGGTGGTGGCGTTCAGACCCGGAGCCGTACCTGTCAATCTCCCCCAGAGGAGACATACCTGTGTGAGGGAGTAGTGGAGGAGGGGAGGCCCTGTAACCCTCAGCCCTGCAGTGGTGAGCTTGACAAAGACATTGCCCTGACCATGTGTGTGCGTACATGTGTGTGTGTGTATGTGTTTGTTTCTGTGTGTGTGAGTGCATGTGCATGTGCATAAGTGATGTGCGGGTTGACTCATAACCTGCAGTCCCAGCAGGTATATCCCTAGAGTTATATCCGTGGGATGGGCGTGCTTAGGTCATGACATATTGTGTGGATGAAGTGCAGGTGGGTGGCAGGAGAGTTGAATAAAGAGAAAACCATACCTTAACAAATACATAAATGTATCATTCTTGTGTCATTTTTATTAATAGGCTACATTTTTATTTCGTTCTTTTCGACTATCTGGCATTAGTGCCCAAGCCTAAGCTTTAGGGCCTAACTATACACGTGCCAAATTGTCTACACACCAAACACCAAATGTTTTTGGGAACAGGCAGAAAAAGTTAACGTCGATCCACGGAGGCAAAAGGTTTAATGTCAGAGTTTTCTGTAATTCAATAAGAGAAAAGCTGCAAAAAAGAGAGTTGAAAATAGAGAGAAGGGGTGGCCAGAAAAGTCATGTTTTGGAAAGATTTGGTGAAGTGGTAAAATAAGATGATAGCAGTGCCGGCGATGTTATGTGTGATGATTGTGAGGCGCTATACAAATTCAACAGTCGCAAGATGGGGACTTCAAATAGGCCTATTGCATGTCAAGAGAACTATAGCCTACTGTTGAGATGGGTTAAATGGAAACTGAAATCAGGACACTGACTGTAGGTCTACAACCTCTCACATAGCCTTAATATTAAGCATTTCTTGCAGTAAAATGTTACACCAAATGCAGGAGAAATATGATTTCTTTCTTTGAGCATCTTGAGAGAATGTACAGTTAGATACCATCTGTAGATGTGCAATCTTTTTCAGCATGACAAAACCTGATAGTATTTCAACTAGATAAAATATGCATCCAGGCAAAGTGAAATGTTATCAGAAACATGTTGGGTTGTTTTCAGAGCCCAACCTAGCAAAATGTCCTAAATTATGAAGCAGGAACATATCGAAATCAGGTGAATTAGAAATCCAATTTCCATCGTCTCTGACTATAGACCACAGCGCATTTTCTATATTAGCCGGGTCAGGTGCGGGCCTCAGATTTTCACTTTATCACATACTGTCGGGTGTTGCAGATGGGTTATTAGCAAATCCGGGTGTGTGTGAACAAACAGCTGACCTGCGCACCACTAGTGTGTATATGTGGGTATCTGTGTACGTCCTCCTCAATCTAAATATCTGCTTCTCTTTGACTCTCTCTCTCTTTTGTTCTTCTTCTCTCAATCTCATTTCTCTGTTATTTCTCTCTGTACTTTTATTTTCTCTTGTCCTTTATTCCCTCCACTCGCTTCCGTCCAACAAGTCATTATTGTGATGTAAGGAGGCCATGTTGGAAAGGGGACTTTGATCGATGCTATTATTTAGACATAGTCAACCTCTCAATGCAAATACAAAAACATAACTCTTAAGAAAGAGACCCTCACACTGCAATGTGCATATAATCCATTTTATAGAAGAAAGGAGGACTTAGGAATAGGGCTTCCAATAGCTCTGTATCACTCTTCCAGTCTTCAGAACTATAGGTATTTTGATAGATTGTGATCAATGTCAGAATTCTAGGTTCTTATTCCAAATGTTTGAGCAATGACAATCACGGTTCCTAAGACAGAAAAGACAGCGAAACACACAGTAAATACACAAACACAATCACACACCACACCTGGTTTTCCATTACAAAATTCCCAAGTTTGGCTGATGCTCTTCTGGGTGACCAATCACGTCACGGTTGTGTCCTAAAAACAAAATGCCATTGGTGGTTAAGTTGCTAACCCCTCCCCCCCTTGGCCTTGCCCCACCCCTCTAGGCAAAGGCCGTCATCTCTCTCGCAGCCAATCACTTCGCTCCGTGGACAGCCGCAAGCGTGATGGCGGCGGTGGCGAGGTAGACAAGACGCGGGGCGGTGGCGGTGGACAGCAGGCCCCACAGACAGGTAAGACAACAGGACGCAGAGGGAGCCCATGCATCAGTCTCTAACAGCCGCTTGGGTCACAGACCACACAGGACCACCTCCTACCATTATAGTCTTTCACTGCACCAAGGCTATAGCTAGCTATCCCTGAATCCCTCCCTCACATAGGCCTGTACATCCATCAAAATCTCCCAAACTCTTTCTTGCCTAAGTGCAACAGCACTAATTCCAACATGGACCCTGAATAAATTGGGTGAAACTGTTCGCTGTTTTGTTCTTTTGTGAGGTTATGAATGTAGCTGCTATACTGGAGATTGTGTCCTGTCTTGAAAAGTGGATAAGTCCTTCCTCTCTATGAATGATGCCTCCGCTGAATTAGCGAATCAGGTCCCCCCTCACCCCTGCTTTCCCATTGGACAGCCATGACTGACCAACTTTTCCCATTGGTCTGACTAGGCTTGACTGACTGACCGGGTCTACTGAATGCAATGGGCAGTCATGGCAGCCAGGGAAATGATTGACATATCCAGTAGCCAATCACATTGCCTTCCATGCTAAGGATATGGAATCAGAGCCCAGAGAGCCTGGCAGCACAGAATCTCCTCTACGCCAAACCATGCCACAGCCCTTCCTATTTTGGCCAATGGGAGGCTGTTCCTGCATGATAATTAGTTTCGGCCCTTCTCCTCCCCCCTCCACCCTGGATCATCCCTTCCCTCCCTCCCTCCCTCCCCCTCAGTGGACCAGGCTGCGTCAGGTGAGGAGTGGTCGTCGTGGAGTGTGTGTTCGGCCACGTGCGGTGAGGGCTGGCAGAGCCGCACGCGTTTCTGTGTCTCCTCCTCCTACAGCACCCAGTGCAGCGGCACGCTCCGAGAGCAGAGGCCCTGCAACAACTCTGCCGTCTGTCCAGGTAAGCTGAGCCCCCCCCCCCCCCGCCCCCTCCCCACCCCCCCCGGCTGCCTCCTTGCTGCCCCTCGTCTCCAGCACTCTCCTGGCTCCGCTCACACATACAAGCCCTCGTCTCTCTCCCTGAAGATCTCTACTCCTCCTTCCCACTGAACAACTCCATGGCATGGATGTCTATAGCCCTATACAAATCCTCTTTAGAAGCCTCTGCCTTAGAGAGATGGACATGGGTCTTACCTGCTGAGCAGCAGAATAGTTATTCTGATGCCCAACTTCCTGGTGCTGTCTTTACCCAACCTCTCTGTGCAATGCATCCTGGGGCTTCTCTTACGTAACAGACAGTAACGCTCCAGACCAGGACATTAATATGGAACTATGCAGGTGAATACATTAAACACTGAAATAAGGTTAGAGTAGTCTACACAGGAGAACCATGCAGGCACTGAGAGAAGGATGTTTGTGACTGCATTATGGCAACAGGCTGGTTTGTACCATAGAGTGTTGGATGTTTATGTGTTTTGGAGTTGATGTTGTTGTTGTTGTTGTCGTGGTGGTGAAGGTCTGTGTGGTTCTCTCTATAAATCATACCCTAGCCGCTCTGATTGCAGTGCACGGGACATGGGACGAGTGGTCGCCATGGAGCTTGTGTTCGTCAACCTGCGGCCGTGGTTACCGGGATCGCACGCGAAGCTGCAAACCCCCTCAGTTTGGGGGAGACCCCTGTATGGGGCCGGAGAAACAGACCAAGTTCTGCAACATCGCTGTCTGCCCAGGTGACACAGATTTCTTACTGGATTCTTATTCATCTGTGTCCAAAATGGCACCCTGCAGTATTCCCTATATAGTGCACTACTTTTGACAACTTCAGTCATCATGGCAGTCACGTCTACAGTTAATTACAGAGACAAATTATCCCTGAGAAGGTCATGTGAAAAGGTTCTTGTTTATGTATGAGGGATGAATAAAAGCCTGTACAATGTGTGTACGTTGCATTATGCACACAGAGACGTAGACAAACTAATACATGTGCAGAAGTAACCTTGATCTCTGTCTCTGTCTCTGTCTCTGTCTCTGTCTCTGTCTCTGTCTCTGTCTCTTCTTGTATCCCATACCCCTCTCCCTCTCTGCTCTATCTCTCTCTCTCTTTCTCTCTCTTCTTGTATCCCATACCCCTCTCCCTCTCTGCTCTATCTCTCTCTCGCTGCTGTCCCAGTTGATGGAGTGTGGAATGAGTGGGCTAATTGGGGTTCATGCTCTGCATCCTGCTCCAACGGGACCATGCAGCGCATCAGGGAGTGTAACGGACCTTCGTATGGAGGATCAGAGTGTCGCGGGGAGTGGATAGAGACCAGAGACTGCTTCCTACGGGAGTGCCCAGGTAACATCTGCTGTCAAAACTCTGTGTAGAAGTTGCCCACAGGTACAGATCTAGGATCAGTTTACTATCCGCCTATCCTGATCTTAACCATTAGAGCTGTGTTCTGTGTCTTAGTGGAGGGGAAGTGGCATCCTTGGACGTTGTGGGTGGGCTGCACCAAGACATGTGGTGGGGGGAGCCAACAGAGACAGAGGATTTGCTATGGGCCCTTCTTTGGGGGTGAAAATTGTCCTGGAGATCGGGAGGAGGTGCGACGCTGCAATGAGAAGAGGTGTCCAGGTGAGTAGTCAAAAAACAATCATGGAAAGGTGTGCTCTTTATCAATCAATCAACCAATCAATCAATCAAATGTATTTATAAAGCCCTCTTTACATCAGCTGATGTTACAAACTGCTTCTAGAGAAACCCATCCTAAAACCCCAAAGTCAGGCAATGCAGATGTAGAAGCAGGTGGCTAGGAGAAACTCCCTTGAAAGGCAGGAACCTAGGAAGAAAGCTAGAGAGGAACTAGGCTCTGAGGGGTGGCCAGTCCTCTTCTGGCTGTGGCAGGTGGAGATTATAAGAGTACATGGCCATTAAGGCCAGATCGTTCCTCAATATGTTCAAACGTTCATAGATAACCAGCAGGGTCAAATAATAATAATCACAGTGGTTGTAGAGGGTGCAACAGGTCAGCAGGTCAGATTAAATGTCAGTTGGCTTTTCATAACCGAGCATTCAGAGTTCGAGAGAGCAGGTGCGGTAGAGAGGGAGAGTGAGAGGGAGGGAGAGAGAGAGGGAGGGAGAGAGAGAGGTAGAGAGAGAGGGAGGGAGAGAGAGAGGGAGAGAGAGAGGGAGAGAGAGAGAGAGGGAGAGTGAGAGGGAGGGAGAGAGAGAGGGAGAGAGAGAGGGAGAGAGAGAGAGAGGGAGAGTGAGAGGGAGGGAGAGAGAGAAAACCAATAGAAGCTAAAGACTTAGAATAATAGCACTCATCTCCTTCAGAGCTGCAATCTGCAATCTGTCATTTTTTATTATACTGTACTCATGTTTACTTTCCAAATTAATGAATATCTTCCTGTTTTGTCAAAATTGAACATATTTAGGTTGTTCCACGAAATGAATGCCTTTTGCGTCCCTTTTGATATTTTAAGTAGAAGTTGTGCACCAATATTGCCATTAAAAAACCTGCTATATTAAAGCTGGAATCCTGAGTTGCTACATCCATTTTTAGACTTATAAATGAATGATACAGTATATACCCATTGATTCTTGAAGAATATATCTTATAAGTGCCTCATGAGCTTCGTTCAACTCTCAAAACCCAATCAGAACCCAAAATAGAAGCATGTTTTAAAATAGAGTTTGGAAAGAATGAAAATGTAAGCAAACACAGTATAGCCTCAAAACATGGTTAAAAGTATAATTTTGATATTATGGATGATCAGTCCTTGCATTCATAGCTCTGTTATTGAATTTGAGAGTGGGTACATTTATCCAGGCCCATCACTCAGCTTTTACCAGAACACAGGCGGGGTGACAGCTTTATTATTGTTTCAATTAAGGATTCTAGCTTTAAATTAAGTGCCCTTTAATGTACACCAGGCTGTGCCTTGGCAGCAGCTAATAGAAATCCATTATAAATACAAACACAAACCCTGTGTCACTTCTAGGAAGATTTCAACACACTTAACCCCAAAATGTCTCCAAGTTTCACCATCATTGTAAAGACCTAGTTATTTTGTTGCTTTGACAAAGTCTTATCTGAAGATTATTATTTATTTCATGTGATTAGTGTCCCTCATTTTATGGTCAACCCTGTTATATGAACTGAACTCTCGTTTTAATTTAGTGAAACTAATCACTAATTTAGTGAAACTATTCCTATTTTTTTCAATAGAAACAATGAACATCTTATAATCAAATCATAGTGTAAAAGAAGGTGAGCTGTTTTAACTATTTTTGGCATTTTTCTGGTGTTTTGTGGCAGAAAACTGAGTGGGTCGAGGATAACACGTCAATCCTGATACCCATAGATAGTGTCGTAGCGTTGACTATCATAAAATGTGAAGACTTATATTATCAAATAAATTCTCTATGTGTAATTATTCCTTACGTGATTAAACTAATCATGTAACTTGATTAACTAGGAAGTCGGGGCACCACGGGAAAATCATTAAAGAGTATTTATTTCCCTAATATTTTCATATCTTATCGATTACAGTCACTTATTAATGTATTATTACCTCATCAGTCTCATTACTGAATGTCGCAAACACTGGGATATCTGCACGAACCCTAGCACAAATGATGAATCAGCGATATACAAATTGGCTTAATTATTTATTTACTAACTAATCAATCGAATCAATCACATAATTACATAAACACACACACAATAGGTCATACATTGGTTACTGACATGATAGAAAAATCCCTAGTGGGCTAAGCCGATGTGACAGCTTGGTAGACAAAGGAAAGGGGTGGGGACAGTTCAAGAGCGGGAAACTCAGAGTGGATGCACTACATACATACAGTTGAATACTTCAACATTCTCAAAAATATAAATATTGTTTATTTCTCAAATTTTGGGGATTAGGAGTTTTGGCAAGAATAATGTCTTTGTTCTCCATAGGCTCTCTCCCTCAATACGCCATGGAAGTGAAGAGAGTTTCTACCAGGAATTTAAGACTGTTGTAAAACCTGGGGTGGGAGAGAAAGTAAGAGAGGGGGAAGCCATGATATACACCCAAAAGGGCCACGTTGTGACAATGGACAAGCTAGAATCTTATTTTGTGAAGCTTGCATTTAATTGCCATCCCTGTTGCACCCAACAAGCTTCCATTCCAACTGTCACAAGGGGATTCATGGCTGATTTAAGAGGAAACCCTGTTACTTTATTTGGCACTTACTAGTCTTTTCTATATTTAACCTCTTGAGATGGGAAACTGTGAACATATGCCCTTTATGACAGAATGTACACATGTTGTGAAATCAAACAAAGTTATACTTCTGAAAAGGCACTGAATCTGTGGAACGACCCATTTGACACTCAGATTGGTATAATACTGACGTTTGCTCTGATTGGTTTTGGTGCAGAGCCTCATGAGATCTGTGCAGAAGAGAACTTCTCCAACGTAGTGTGGAAAATGACTCCAGCAGGGGACACAGCGGCCGTACGCTGCCCTCCCAATGCCAATGGTGAGCTACCTCCCTTTTACCCTGAGACATAAAGTGCATTCGGAAAGTATTCAGACCCCTTGACTTTCTCACATTTTGTTACATTACAGCATACTTCTAAAAAAAAATTTTTTTTTAATCCCTCATCAGTCTACGCACAATACCCCATAATGAAAAAGCTAGATGTTTGAAAAAACAACAACAACTGAAATATTACATTTACATAAGTATTTAGACCCAATACTCAGTACTTTGTTGAAGCACCTATGGCATTGACTACAGCCTCGAGTCTTCTTGGCACACCTGTATTTGTCGAATTTCTCCCATTCTTCTCTACATATTCTCTCAAGCTCTGTCAGGTTGGATGGGGAGCATTGCTGCAAAGCTATTTTCAGGTCACTCCAGAGATGTTTGATCGGGTTCAAATACGGGCTCTGACTGGGCTACTCAAGGACATTCAGAGACTTGTCCCAAAGCCACTCCTGTGTTGTCTTTGCTGTGTGCTTAAGGTCATTGTCCTGTTGGAAGGTGAACCTTTGCCCCAATCTGACGTGCTGAGCGTGTGGAGCAGGTTTTCATCAAGGATCTCTCTGTACTTTGCTCCGTTCATCTTTCCCTCAATCCTGACTAGTGTCCCAGTCCCTGCCGCTGAAAGACATTCCCACAGCATGATGTTGCCACCACCATGCTTAGGGATGGTGCCAGGTTTCCTCCAGACGTGATTCTTGGCATTCAGACCAAAGATGTCTAGGTGCTGTTTGGGAAACTCCATGTGGGCTGTCATGTGCCTTTTACTGAGGAGTGGCTTCTGTCTGGCCACTCTACCATAAAGACCTGATTGGTGGAGTTCTGCAGAGATGTTTGGCCTTCTGGAAGGTTCTCCCAATTCCACAGAGGAACTCTGGAGCTCTGTCAGAGTGACCATTGGGTTCTTTGTCGACTCCCTGACCAAGGCCTTTCTCCCCTGAATGCTCAGTTTGGCCCGGCGGCCAGATCTAGGAAGAGTCTTGGTGGTTCCAAACTTCTTCCATTTAAGAATGATGGAGGCCACTGTGTTCTTGTCGACCTTCAATGCTGCAAAAATGTATGTGCCTCCACACAATCCTATCTCGGGGCTCCACGAACAATTCCTTTGACCTCATGGGTTGGTTTTTGCTCTGACATCCACTGTCAACTGTGGGACCTTATATAGACACGTGTGTGCCTTTCCAAATAATGTCCAATAAGTTGAATTTACCACAAGTGAACTCCAATGAAGTTGTAGAAACATCTTAAGGATGATCAATGAAAATATAATTAATCTGAGCTCAATTTCGAGTCTCATAGAATAGGGTCTGAATACTTACTATATGTAAATAAGGTATTTCTGTTGTTTTTTTACATACATTTGCAAAACATTTTAACATGTTTTTGCTTTGTCATTATGGGGTATTTTGTGTAGATTGATGAGGGGGAAAAAATTGAATGAATTTTAGAACAAGGCTGTAACTTAACAAAATGTGAAAAAAGTGAAGGGGTCTGAATACTTTCCGAGTACACTGTAGCTGTAGACTCCAATGGCTTCAGACGTTAGACGCCATAAGAGTCTACAGCCATGTCTCAGAGCAAACCCTTACTAACCTTCCCTATCTACACCTAGCCAGAGGGATATCCATAAGACATGCCTGGCTTAAGATGGGTTATGCCTCTAGGATCCCACGGCTCTAGTGATGTTAACTCCCCAGTCTGTGTCCCCATCCAGGGCTGATCCTGAGGCGGTGCACTCTGGATGATGAGGGAATAGCCTACTGGGAGAACCCCACTTATATGAAGTGTATCTCCAATGACTACCGCAGCATCCAAACACTGGTGAGTACCAGAGAGATGATCAACGATTGAAAATGTACTCTTGTACTTTACATCTGAAAACAGAAGCTACAAAGTGCCCATAGGATGCCATTTGAGATATGTTGCCTGCTCAGTTCAATACATCTCACTGGGCACAGATGTCAATTCAACGTCTTTTCCATGTTGGTGCAACGTAATTTCATTGAAATGACATGGAAACAATGTTGATTCAACCAGTGTGTGACCAGTGGGGTGTTACTAACAAACCATAAATGGTCAAGACCAAATTAAGAAGACAGACAATAAATCGATGTTAGTGATCAGAAGATCACCTCTATTCAATGGTGATATTTTCTGAGTGCTTCACTCATACCTTTCCTCCCCAGACTCGGGAACACCTGTCCAAGGCCCAGCGGGGGCTTGTGGGGGATGGAGTTTCAGAGGTGATGACCAAGCTCAGGGTGACGTCCAGCGATGGGACCAGCTACAGTGGAGACTTGCTGGCCATAGTGGACGTACTGAAGAACATGACAGAGATCTTCAGAAGGGCCTACAACAGCCCCAGCAATGCAGACATGAGAGTAAGAGGAGGGAGTATGTGTTTGGATTGGAAGTCATTAGGTCATTAGGTTTGGGTCAGGGCTACATTTAGAATTGACTTGTGTTAAAGAAATGGCTGGAGTGAATGTAGTAGGTCAATTGACGGCTAATGTTGTAGAGTAATGTCTCATGGCCTCCTCACTCCCTTTCTCTTCCTTCTCTACTGGATCACAGAACTTTGTCCAGTCAGTCAGTAACCTGCTGATGGAGGAGAACAGAGAGAGATGGGAAGAAGCACAACTGGTGAGTTGGTCTCTTTCTCTTCTTCTCACAGACTCACTGGCGCTTCTTTATGCACACACATGAGCTAGCATGCATGGTCACAGTTTGTGCTCCCTCTTGATGTGTCGGCCATGTGCTGTACAGAGATCATTTCAATGACTATTCTCTGGTGCCTTTGTGTCTAGCCGTTGGCATCATAGTGACATCATGCCAGTCTCCTGGGAGATATATGGATGGTGTGTGATGCATATGAACATTTGGTGTCTGTTTGGTGTTCGCTCCATGAATCATCAGTCCTCTTGTCTCTCTCTCTCTTCTCTCTCTTCTCTCTCTCTCTCTCTCTCTCTCTCTCTCTCTCTCTCTCTCTCTCTCTCTCTCTCTCTCTCTCTCTCTCTCTCTCTCTCTCTCTCTCTCTCTCTCTCTTTGTCTTCCCCTTGTCTCTCTCAGTTTGGTCCAAACATCAAGGAGCTGTTCCGGTTGGTGGAAGACTTTGTGGACGTCTACGGTCTTAGGATGAAAGACTTCCAGGACATGGTTGAGGTCACCGATAACTTAGGTAAGCTTTTTCCTTTGACCTTTGTCTCTTTGGCTCTTTCTGAAAATATTGCTTCATCTGTTCTTGTGTCCACAATTCTTCTCAAATTGCATGTCCTGAATTCCTCCAAAGCTCATTGGAGGAGGAGGTCCGAGGGAGGGACTGTGGATCCTCTTCCTCAATGCTCTTTGACGGGAATTGTGGAAACAAGGACGGAGAAAGTAAGGATTCGATGGCTTGTAATGTTTTCAGACAGCTGAGCCTTTGTTTCGTTCAATGTGGACTTTTCCTATTGAACTATATGCTCTTCTCCTAGTTAATACTAGGTCTTTAGGCCATGGTAGAAAAGCAGGCATAGCCATATTGGCAGTATTCCAGAGCTGTAGAATCTGAATTGGATATGCACCCAGCCTGGACACTAGGGGGATCTCATCTGTTAGCGTTGTGTCTGGTGTGTGTGGATCTCACTGGTTCAGTCAGTTCAGTCTCTCTGTCTTTTGGAATCAGAACAGAGGGTGTGAGCAAGAAGGTCTAAATATTGCCATTCCCCCTGGGTACCACCCATAAACCAAACAGGGCTATAGAACAGACATCCTGGGCTGTTCCCACTGGGCACACACTGGTTGAATCAACGTTGTTTCCACATCATTTCAACCAACGTGTAATATACGTTGAATTGACGTCTGTGCCCAGTGGGTTGTGTCTCAAGCGAGCCTAAAATCACACTCACAATCTGCTCAGTTCCAGACCAGTGACTGTGAACTTCTGCTTACACATGGACTCACACATACGCACGCGCGGGCACACACACATGCACACGAACACAGTGACTGTGAACTCCTCTGTTTCACGCACCATATAATATTTATAAAACGAACAGCATCACATCGGCAGGTGCTTGGCTTCTCGCTGACCTGCAGATAAACATGGCACAGTGTGTACAGGGAGGTCTGTAGCTGGCGTGTCTGGGGAGTGTGTGGAGGAGTGGAGGGGCCAGCAGTAAGGTGCTGTTTCTAGCTCTGCCCAGCCCGCTGCCCGCCTCGCTGTCTGCACTGCAGCCGAACCTCCACCCACACCCACCGCCACACCGCTCCTAGTTACTGACCTCACACTCCCTGAGTCCCACATACCTCACACAGAGAGAGACTGAGAGAGCGAGAGATGGGTGGGTGGGTGGGTGGACGGAGAAAGATAAGGAAAATAAACAAGTTAGTAATTACTGTATTTACTGTATTTAAATATGTACACAGTGAGAAAGAAGAGGCTGGCCAAACAAATGGCTAACACATATTATAAACTGGGTGGTTCGAGCCCTGACTGCTAATTGGCTGACAGCTGTGGTATATCAGACCGTATACTGTACCACAGGTATGATAAAACATGTATTTTTACTGCTCTAAATATGTTTGTAACCAGTTTATAATAGCCATAAGGCACCACGGCTAAGGGCTGTATCCAGGCATTCCATGTTGTGTCGTACATAAGAACAGATCTTAGCCGTAGTATATTGGCCATATACCACACACCCCCAGGCCTTATTGCTTAAGTAAGTCATGAGTCAGTGTTGGAGGAATTTTAATTCCTATATATTTATTAACCAATTCAATTAAAACAATCAGTCTGCACCCAGAGGTTGTAAGATTCTGGGGAAGTGAAACAGACGGAGACCAGTTTAAAAATAGTCAGTGCCGTTTATTCTGAGAGCTCTGAAACTTATTACAACGTACATTGGCTTATATATCACACATTACGTCATCACGTCTTATATGTCCCTCCTCCTCTCTGACAAATGACAATGCTGCTGTTAAAAACCATTCCAACACATATATATGGCTTATCGTATGCTACCACATGTTTCACAATCTGCTACAAGCCTAATGGCCTCTCCCCTCCCTGGGTGGGGTGGCTTTCTTCCTGTTATCAGTTTCACAATGGTCACAAGTTGTCTGTCTAAATGTGTCTGTTTAATTCTTCCTCTTTGTTTATGTAGAAACATGCATTTAATTGATACGGTTAGAATTCTGTTAGTTACAATTCTACATTAAATGTAACAATTCTGCATTAAATGTATACCTTATTTAGTCATTATTCATAAAATTCACATAACAGTCAGAAGTTTATATAGTGAATAAAATATAGCTCTCTCTCTCTCTCCAGTTCTATCCATCCACAAGCGTCCAGTGGCGGGTAATGCAGACATCAGCTTCCCTATGAAGGGCTGGAAGGGGATGATGGACTGGGCCCGCAGCTCTGAGGACAGAGTTACTGTCTCCAAGAACATCCTCTCCACAGGAAAGCCAGGTGAGAGCACACACACAAAACACACACAGACACACACACAGACACACACATAAACAAAACATTCATACAAAATTTGCATATGGAATTGCACTTGACATTTGAGAGCCTCCAGACTCGCAGCTGTGTGGAGACGTGGGGTTCCTCAGTCTCAGCCAATGGGATAGTTTGGCTCTCTCTGTGACATAGATCATTACCACGGCTACCATGCTAATGAGCCAGTCACTTGCTAATCAGAAGTCAACAGGAGCCAATCAGGGGCAATTAAGGCTAATCTCCTCCCCCACTGGTAGAAGTGTCTCCATGGCGGCAACAGCACATCAACAGTCACTCAAGCCTCTCACCTGCTGCTCTATACTGGGCATGGCTCACAGGGGGCCAAAATGGCTCCCCAATTGCACTGATTGAAATGTTTTTCCTCAGTCGCCTCTCTGAAACTATCAGAGCAGTAAAGATGGGGGACTTGCATCGGAACACATTTGAAACACGCACACACACACACACACACACACACACACACACACACACACACACACACACACACACACACACACACACACACACACACACACACACACACACACACACACACACACACTCCCCCCCCCCCCCCCCCCCCCCACACACACTCAACAGTGAATTGTATAATTGTTAAATATCTCCGTTTGTTGCCTCTCTACTGCTGTGATCATTCTGGCTGAACATATTGGCTAGCAGGCCCATGATATGAAGGGGTGTGCAAGGTACTTTATGTCACACACACACACACACACACACACACACACACACACACACACACACACACACACACACACACACACACACACACACACACACACACACACACACACACACACACACACACACACACACACACACACACACAGACATGCATGCATGCATACACAAACTTTCCCTCTCTCTCGCTCGATTCCTCCCTGATGCCAATGGGATTTCAGCTGCCTGGCCTGGAGCAGTATACTGTAGTACCCTCTGCATGCTGCCTGGCATACTTCTATGCCCTCTCAGCACACATCCATACTGCCAGCCTGCCAGACACAGCGTGTTGGAGCGTGAGAGAGAGCTGAGGTCCTTTAGATAGAGGAACAGATGGACTTTGTGGGTTTCTGTCTGTGACACTGCAGCAGGAGACAGCTTCAGGCCCTGTCCTTCTCTTCTGGCCTTCCGCCCAGCAGTTTAGTTTAGCTGTGACACAGGTTGGACTAAATCTCATATTTTTCTGGGGTTTTCTGGGTGTGTTTTTTCTCTATTTTGCCAGTGCATTCTTCCATCACGGCATGCCATGCCCAACCCTGCTACCATGGCAACCATTTTTGTCGCATGAAATACATTGTTGTGTGACAGTGGAAAACGTTTCAGTGTCATCTGGCCTTTTGCATTTGGCTGTATGTGTGTGTGTGTGTGTGTGTGTGTGTGTGTGTGTGTGTGTGTGTGTGTGTGTGTGTGTGTGTGTGTGTGTGTGTGTGTGTGTGTGTGTGTGTGTGTGTGTGTGTGTGTGTGTGTGTGTGTGTGTGTGTGTGTGTTTGTGTTTAAGTGTGTTTAAGTGTGTTTAAGTGTGTTTAAGTGCATGTATGTGTAAACATGTTTATTCGGTCTGTTTAAATGGCTATTTAGTGATTATGAGTAAGTCTGTATGTAAGTGTGTTTGTGTGTGAGTGATGATGCCGTGTGAGTGTCTGTTTATAGATGGGTAGTTATATAGGCCAGCTGCAGAGGTACAGAGCCAAGAGGACAGGTGGGAGACTGGCTGACCTGTATTCTCTCTCCTGCTGTCCTTCACACAGACCACTAAGACTAGAGCTGCAGGTCATCACACACACACACACACACACACACACACACACACACACACACACACACACACACACACACACACACACACATACACACACCACTGACACACTAACACAAACACACGTCACTCCTCCATCTCTCCCCCTCTCTCCCTTTTCTATTGGATTCTGACTGACCTGTCCCTCTCGCTCTTTCTCTCCCCCCATATCTCTCTCTCTCTCTCCCTCTCTCTCTATCAATTCAATTTCAATTTAAGGGGCTTTCTCTCTCTCTCTCTTTCTTTCTCTCTCTCCCTATCTCTCTCGCTCTCGCTCTCCATCTCATTTGTGTCTATTCGTGTGTGTGTGTTGGTCTGTGTCTGAACGGTGGGCACATGTCTGTGTTGTACTCCAGATGCAGATGACTTGTCAGCGTTTGTCACCGGGATCGTTCTCTACAGAAACCTGGGCAGCATCCTATCTCTACAGAGGTGAGAGTGGTATACTGACATCTCTACTTACAATGCTTTCTCCAGGGATGTGTCAAAGAAGTGTACTATAAAGGGAATGGGGTGCCATTTGGAACGCAGGCCAGCACAGAACGCATCCCAGAAGCTCTTTTGATTGGTGGCTAATGGGCTTTGAATGCTACCACGTAGTTCCTTAGTCTCTTGTCTGAAGGAGCTAGAATGAATAACATTTCAGAGAACTGCTTTAAGCTAAGCACATGCATTCAAACTGCATGTGTATTTGTGAGCTACAGCTTTCTCTCGTCCAGTGAGGAGTGTTCTCTCCATTATGTCAATGTTATGTGCATGTATAATGAGATGGAGGAACACAGGCTAGCGTGGCGGAATCACACTCAACCCTCCCACATACTTCATTCACTGCAAACTGATGTATTTTGTAGCCCTTTCCTGCAGTCAAATGACCTAGTGGCCCGATAGATGGAATGTTATTAATATCTTTCACAATTTCATAATTAATAAACGTTATTTCAAAAACCCACCGAAAATCCGGTGTTTCCATGTCAAATGGTTTTGTTATATTTCAGTCTTCTGTGATGTATATCAAGTGTAATATTGGGATGCAAACTCACAAGTTAATACATTTCAACTCTATATCTGACAGGGTACAGGTGTCTCTTTTTAAGCCCATAACCATGTATGTGAGGTGTATACTTTAGTTTCAAAGTAGATTTGTTTAACACTACCAAGAAACAGCCTGTGTGACCCTGATTTAGCCCACTGCAGTAAAAGGTTTTGTAACAGATGCCTCTTTCCATTCACCAAATTGCGGGTGCACAGTGCTCTGTTGGGGTTAGGAAGCTGGAATTATTTGCAAGTTGACGAACGTGCGCGTTTGAAGTAATTGTTTGACAACCAGTTGAAAACATCATGACTGGTTGTTTTTATGCCACATTAAAAGGTAATACATGTTAGTGATATGACAGATCTTCACTAGGTCTAGGGCACAAGGCCCACAGAGATCATATACAAAATGAATAGGGATTCTATAGGCCTATGTAATTATATGATTACACCAAGGCGATAAAAAAATGTATTGTGCGCGAGCTTGGGAGTCCTGTACCGATAACAAATGAAATCTACTTTCACCCCAGGGTGTGCGTGTGGAAACTCCTCTTCTATTTTGTCTTTACCCAGGCCTAGTTAGTTATTTGTTCTTTCCTTTTTCCCCTCAGAATCTTTTTCCCCTTCAAGGAAATGTGATCAGTTTCAGACAGAGACTGGCTGACACAAGTGTTTATGTTGACTGATTGCGTTCTGAGAAGCGAGAGGGAGAAAGAGTGAGAGGGAGAAAGAGTGAGAGGGAGAAAGAGTGAGAGGGAGAAAGAGCGAGAGGGAGAAAGAGAGAGAGGGAGAAGTTGCGGATGAGAGAGAGTAGGGGGGGAGTCAGAGTGTGGGGACTGTGAAACATTGTCTATTTCAAACGGGACATGGGTTAAGTGCTGGGACATACAAGGGTGTCTTGAGGGAATTGTATGCTGTGTTAGGGAGAGATGGGAACATGTGTTGTAGGGATGGGGCAGTATTACTGCAGGGAGGTTTGAGTTGGTTGAAGGGAACAGCGATTGACAACGATGACAATGATGTGTGGTTCTCATGTGATATGTCACCTGACCATGTGTGTTGTCCTATGCTGGTGACACCACTCCCTCCCTCCCTCCCTCCCTCCCTCCCTCCCTCCCTCCCTCCCTCCCTCCCTCCCTCCCTCCCTCCCTCCCTCCCTCCCTCCCTCCCTCCCTCCCTCCCTCCCTCCCTCCCTCCCTCCCTCCCTCCAGAAACAGCACCGTGCTCAACTCCAAGGTGGTGTCTGTGACCATCAAGCCCACCCCAGGATCCCTCTCTACCCCGGTGGAGGTCCAGTTCTCACACCTTTACAACGTGAGTGACCTTTCACATCTGACCCTCTGACCTGAGCAGTGACCTCAGTAGTAATTGACCCCTGTAGTGTAACAGAGTAGGAAGGGCCTTGACTAATCCTGTGGCTTATCCCATAAATACACAAGGTACTGATATTTGAGAGCATTTCAAAAGACTTACCATGCCTTTATCACTGAAAAGCACTTTTAGCACTTAGAAAAGCACTAGACAAATCAATTTCATCATCCTCACAACTGGAGGTATACGAGAACATCTGTAATCAGAGCATATGTCCATGGAGTTATATGGAGGTATATGAGAACATCTGTAATCAGAGCATATGTCCATGGAGTTATATGGAGGTATATGAGAACATCTGTAATCAGAGCATATGTCCATGGAGTTATATGGAGGTATATGAGAACATCTGTAATCAGAGCATATGTCCATGGAGTTATATGGAGGTATATGAGAACATCTGTAATCAGAGCATATGTCCATGGAGTTATATGGAGGTATATGAGAACATCTGTAATCAGAGCATATGTCCATGGAGTTATATGGAGGTATAAGAGAACATCTGTAATCAGAGCATATGTCCATGGAGTTATAGGGAGGTATATGAGAACATCTGTAATCAGAGCATATGTCCATGGCCACGGGAAGATGATTTTTTTATTGTGATTTTTCAGGGGGTGCTGCAGCACCCTCAGCACCCCTGCAACCTGTGGCTATGCATATGGCAACCATGTGACCGTTTCTCTCTCTGTCTGATCAGGGCACCACAAACCAGACCTGCATCTCCTGGGACGAGAGTGACAGGTAAGGCCTTTGTAAATTTCTTTCTCTGGTGATACATCCATGTGCCTGCTGGGCTGCCTGGCTGCAGTGTGGAGCCTGTGGGTGGAAATGCCTGAATCAACTGAATTATAGGACCTCTATGATCCTACCTGGCTCTGAAAACAGAAATAGAATTACTAGAATGGACATCCTCATTCAAGTCAATTTACCATGATGGGTGGACTAGCGGCCAGGATGTAAGGTAAGAAGTGTACCCATAACCAGGAACTAAAGTAATTATATTTCTATGGTGGACCCGTCTGGCTACGTGGCTCTGAAACACCTGCTGGTGTGGACCTTCACAGTGAGGGATAGAACTTTAGGAGACGGCTTCATATCACATCATCTCCCACTGTGACTGTGTATTCCATTGCTGTTCCCGCTACACTGTTTTTCATCTTGACGAAGTGCCTATGACACACACTGACCCTGTAGAAAGGTGCTGAGTTTGTCAGACAGTTCCGGAGATCCTCTCTGTGGGTGATGGGAGATGGGACGGGGCTAACACTAACCCCCACGCTGCTAACACCGCGCCGACAGTGATGCAGGATGTCGAAAATTAAAAGTGTCGCTCACAGCTTTCTCTCCTGGGCAGCCACGCACACACGAACCAAGGCGACAACACAGAGGGATGAATGGAGATTGCTTTGGAATCTACTGAGTTGGACAAAGAGAGAGGGAGAGAGTGTATATATGTGTAGTGAGAGAGAGAGAGAGAGAGAGAGAGAGAGAGAGAGAGAGAGAGAGAGAGAGAGAGAGAGAGAGAGAGAGAGAGAGAGAGAGAGAGAGAGAGAGAGAGAGAGAGAGAGAGAGAGAGAGAGAGACATGGAGGAGAGGATCAGACTGCTGGAGGAGAGGTTGAGGGGGATGGCATGTGACAGAGAACAACCCACTAGGGAGGTGGCCATCCCCACAGAGACGCCAGCAGAACAGCCCACCTCAGCACCGGACAAAAGTCTCGACACCACAGCAGAACAGTCCACACCAGACCCTGACCATAGAGTCAACATCACAGCAGAACAGACAAAAGAAAAAACCCAAGCCCAGCAGCTCTCACCCCCCCTGAGCACCCCCCCTGTCAGCCACCCTGATAGCCCTCCTGACAACCCCCCCACACCCACTGAGAACAAACACAAGACACAGATTGTTCTCCTTATGGACTCCAATGGGAAATATATAGAAGAAAAAAACTTTTTCCCAAACACAGTGTGTCTAAACTCTGGTGTCCAAACACCCAGCGCGCCCTAGACCTTCTGTCTGAGGACAAACTAGGCTCACCTAGCCACATAATAATACACACAGGCACAAACGACCTGAGAGCAAAGCAGGAAAGGGTGGCCACAGCACTGAAGGGAGTGATTGAAAAAGCTTCTTCTACTTTCCCCAATGCACAAGTGGTTATCTCCACCCTGCTACCACGAAAAGACTTCCACCCTGCTACAATACAGCGGGTAAACGCAAGCATTTCCCGTGACTGTGCCTCAAAACCAAATGTTTTCCTGGCCCACCACTCCACCCTGGACTTGAACAGCCTCTATGACCAGGTCCACCTCTATAAGGCAGCAGTGCCCACCTTTGTCCGGACTCTAAAGGACATCGCTCTCAAACGCAGCCCCAACACTTCACACAGGAGCAACAGATCAATAGACACCCCACCCAGACCAGCGAGACACCCTCCAAGACCTGCAGGACCCCCCCGTGGACCTACACATAGAGGACCCACGCCAAGAGGACTTACATCCAGACCACAGCACCCCCAGACACATCCACACCCCCACCCCAACCAATCAACACCCCCCCACATCAACCATGCCCACACCCCATTTAGGCCCCCTCAGATCAGACCTATGCCACTCCTGCCCACCCCATGCACCCCACCCCCGCAAAGAGAGCATCAACATGG
>NC_092089.1:39000577-39019682 GCF_045679555.1 Salvelinus alpinus | reverse complement strand
CTCCAATCTTTTTGTCTCTATAACAAAGAATAAAGAACAAAAACATATACATGATCAAATACAAATCCTAGAATCAACTATTAAAGACTACCAGAACCCATTGGATTCTCCAATTACCTTGAATGAGTTACAGGACAAAATAAAAACCCTCAAACCCAAAAAGGCCTGTGGTGTTGATGGTATCCTTAATGAAATGATCAAATATACAGACAACAAATTCCAATTGGCTATACTAAAACTCTTTAACATCGTCCTTAGCTCTGGCATCTTCCCCAATATTTGGAACCAAGGACTGATCACCCCAATCCACAAAAGTGGAGACAAATTTGACCCCAATAACTACCGTGGAATATGCGTCAACAGTAACCTTGGGAAAATACTCTGCATTATCATTAACAGCAGACTCGTACATTTCCTCAATGAAAACAATGTACTGAGCAAATGTCAAATTGGCTTTTTACCAAATTACCGTACAACAGACCATGTATTCACCCTACACACCCTAATTGACAACCAAACAAACCAAAACAAAGGCAAAGTCTTCTCATGCTTTGTTGATTTCAAAAAAGCCTTCGACTCAATTTGGCATGAGGGTCTGCTATACAAATTGATGGAAAGTGGTGTTGGGGGTAAAACATACGACATTATAAAATCCATGTACACAAACAACAAGTGTGCGGTTAAAATTGGCAAAAAACACACACATTTCTTCACACAGGGTCGTGGGGTGAGACAGGGATGCAGCTTAAGCCCAACCCTCTTCAACATATATATCAACGAATTGGCGCGGGCACTAGAACAGTCTGCAGCACCCGGTCTCACCCTACTAGAATCCGAAGTCAAATGTCTACTGTTTGCTGATGATCTGGTGCTTCTGTCACCAACCAAGGAGGGCCTACAGCAGCACCTAGATCTTCTGCACAGATTCTGTCAGACCTGGGCCCTGACAGTAAATCTCAGTAAGACCAAAATAATGGTGTTCCAAAAAAGGTCCAGTCACCAGGACCACAAATTCCATCTAGACACCGTTGCCCTAGAGCACACAAAAAACTATACATACCTCGGCCTAAACATCAGCACCACAGGTAACTTCCACAAAGCTGTGAACGATCTGAGAGACAAGGCAAGAAGGGCCTTCTATGCCATCAAAAGGAACATAAATTTCAACATACCAATTAGGATCTGGCTAAAAATACTTGAATCAGTCATAGAGCCCATTGCCCTTTATGGTTGTGAGGTCTGGGGTCCGCTCACCAACCAAGATTTCACAAAATGGGACAAACACCAAATTGAGACTCTGCATGCAGAATTCTGCAAAAATATCCTCCGTGTACAACGTAGAACACCAAATAATGCATGCAGAGCAGAATTAGGCCGATACCCACTAATTATCAAAATCCAGAAAAGAGCCGTTAAATTCTACAACCACCTAAAAGGAAGCGATTCCCAAACCTTCCATAACAAAGCCATCACCTACAGAGAGATGAACCTGGAGAAGAGTCCCCTAAGCAAGCTGGTCCTAGGGCTCTGTTCACAAACACAAACACACCCCACAGAGCCCCAGGACAACAGCACAATTAGACCCAACCAAATCATGAGAAAACAAAAAGATAATTACTTGACACATTGGAAAGAATTAACAAAAAAACAGAGCAAACTAGAATGCTATTTGGCCCTAAACAGAGAGTACACAGTGGCAGAATACCTGACCACTGTGACTGACCCAAACTTAAGGAAAGCTTTGACTATGTACAGACTCAGTGAGCATAGCCTTGCTATTGAGAAAGGCCGCCGTAGGCAGACATGGCTCTCAAGAGAAGACAGGCTATGTGCACACTGCCCACAAAATGAGGTGGAAACTGAGCTGCACTTCCTAACCTCCTGCCCAATGTATGACCATATTAGAGAGACATATTTCCCTCAGATTACACAGATCCACAAAGAATTCGAAAACAAATCCAATTTTGATAAACTCCCATATCTACTGGGTGAAATTCCACAGTGTGCCATCACAGCAGCAAGATTTGTGACCTGTTGCCACAAGAAAAGGGCAACCAGTGAAGAACAAACACCACTGTAAATACAACCCATATTTATGTTTATTTATTTTAACTTGTGTGCTTTAACCATTTGTACATTGTTACAACACTGCATATATATAATATGACATTTGTAATGTCTTTATTGTTTTGAAACTTCTGTATGTGTAATGTTTACTGTTCATTTTTATTGTTTATTTGACTTTTGTATATTACCTACCTCACTTGCTTTGGCAATGTTAACACATGTTTCCCATGCCAATAAAGCCCCTTGAATTGAATTGAATTGAATTGAATTGAGAGAGAGAGAGAAATGCGTTGCACAGTTCAACTGAACAGCTAATGTGGGTCCATTTAACACACTCTTCATATGCCTCATACACTTACAGTAACCATTTTGTTTTAAAACCCAAAACAGAGAGAGAGAGAGAGAGAGAGTGAGTGAGTGAGTGAGTGAGTGAGTGAGTGAGTGAGTGAGTGAGTGAGTGAGTGAGTGAGTGAGTGAGTGAGTGAGTGAGTGAGTGAGTGAGTGAGTGAGTGAGTGAGTGAGTGAGTGAGTGAGTGAGAGAGAGAGAGAGAGAGAGAGAGAGAGAGAGAGAGAGAGAGAGAGAGAGAGAGAGAGAGAGAGAGAGAGAGAGAAGATGTGTGCAAGTGAGAGAAAGAGCAAGAGAGAGTAGAAAGCACAGTGTGTTACTGAGACGAGGTATAGAACAGAGTGATCTTTTGCCATTAAAAAGTTGAACCAGGGAAATGTAGACCGAGAGAGAGAAAGAACGACCGAACAATGAGGGAAGAGGAGAGATACAGGGTTGAGAGAAAGCAAGAGGGATGCGAGAGGATATAGGAAGATGGATAGAGAGGCAGAGCGAGAGAGAGGGAGAGAGAACAAAACAAAATCTAATCTAGCTTCACCCACCATGTTGGGGAGTGTGGGGAGAGAAGGGGGAGGCGAGGGAGGGGGAGGGGGGTGACATGTTCTAAGCAAAATGTAAATACATCTTGGACAGCAGCGATGATTAATGAGTTAATCTTTGGGAAAGAAATTGAAATGTGAGGAGGTGTCCTTGTCATGGTGGTGTCTTGTTGATAAGGGCTGTGAGAGAGGGAGAGGCAAGCGGGTGTGAGACAGGTGGTCTTCTCTCCTAGGGCTCTCACTTCGGTCTGGGGCGGGGGATCAATAACAACAGCAGTGTTGCCATCCTGGCCTGCAGGTTGGCATTTATTGTAATGAATCTTGCCCTGGAGGCAGCTCTGCAGAGAGGTCACTAGCTGGTACAGCCACAAAGTAATAAAATCTGATTTTAAACCTAACCCTAACCTTAACTCTAACTTTAACTACACTGCTGACCCTAATGTCTAACCCTAATCTTATGTTAAGACCAAAAAGCTAAAAAAATATATATATATATATTTTACGATACAGCCAATTTTGACTTTGCAGTTGGCCCATCTAGTGGAAATCGCTCAGTTCTGCTTCAGGGCAAGATTCCTAATAATAAACGTCAACCTGCTCCTGACCTGGCCCAGTTACCCTCTCTACCTTATCTCTCCTCACCCACCTCCGCTTCTTTAGAAACCCACAATCTGATTTGTTCTCTTTACAGTTTGTTTCTTATTGAATTTAGCTTCCCCTGTTCTTTAATCTCTCTGTTGGTTTTAGTTAATACATAATTCATTATGATTTCCATCGCTGGATGTTATAGTACCAGACTAAACCATTTTTTAAATAATGTCAAATATTTTCACCTGGGCTTGATTGAGCTTGTCTTGCTTAAAACTTTTTAGGGATAGGCGGGACACCAGCCGACAACATCCGGTGAAATTGGAGGGTGCGCAATTCAAATAAATAATCGGAATATTAAACATTCATGAACATACAAGTATCGTATATCATTTAAAACCTTAAATTCTTGTTAATCTAACTCTGTTGTCCGATTTCAAATAGGCTTCAAGGCGAAAGCATACCATGCGATTGTCTGAGGACGGTGCCCCACATCAACATATTTTTCACCCAGCACAGGCTTCATAAAATATCAAATAGCAATTAAATAAATCACTTACTTTTGAAGATCTTCCTCTGTTTGCAATCCCAAGGGTCCCAGCTACAACATGAATGGTCGTTTTGTTAGATAAAATCCTTCTTTATATCCCAAAAAGTCTGTTTAGTTGGCGCCATCGATTTCAGTAATCCACTCGTTCAACATGCAGACAAAGGAGTCCAAACAGCTACCACTAAACTTCATTCAAACAAGTCAAACATTTCTATTTCATCCTCAGGTATTCCAAAATGTAAATAAACTATAATATTTCATACGGAAAGTAGTATGTTCAATAGGAAAGGAAAATTAGTAAGCGTGCACCCTCTCCCTGGCACGCCGAAAGACTGATATTGTTCAGGTGCTCTTCTCACCAAAACTCAAAATTCTTGCTTGTTTTTCAAAAACAAGCCTGAAACCTTGAATAAAGACTGTTGACATCTAGTGGAAGCCACAGGAATTGCAATATGGGAGACGGATTTACACAGAAACAATAGGTTTCCAGCTAAAAAACAACAACTTCAGGTTGGATTTTCTTCGGATTTGTGCCTACCATATCAATTCTGTTATAGACTCAGACATTATTTTAACAGTTTTAGAAACATCAAAGTGTTTTCTATCCAATGCTACCAATTATATGCATTTCCTGGGTTCTGGGCCTGAGTAACAGGCACTTTACTTTTGGCACGTTAGTCAGGCGGAAATTCAGGAAACTAGACCCTATCCCTTAAAATGGAACCAATAGAAATGTCGGAAAAGTTGCCAACCCTGCCCATTTGGCTCTGTAGGCAGACTAGAGCAAACTCTAAGCTTATTTATTTAAAATATTTCTAATAGTATTTTAACCCAGGGATGCCTGGGATGTTGTAGCGGTCAGGCAGGCCCTGCTGTCCCATTCATTCATGTGGTCCTGGCCTGTTGTTGGCAGGGACCGTTCACACATGCAGTGCTGCTGGACCGCCACCCAAATTATCCCATTAGACCGCGGTGAGGCCTGTGTGTGTGTGTGTGTGTGTGTGTGTGTGTGTGTGTGTGTGTGTGTGTGTGTGTGTGTGTGTGTGTGTGTGTGTGTGTGTGTGTGTGTGTGTGTGTGTGTGTGTGTGTGTGTGTGTGTGTGTGTGTGTGTGTGTTGTGTGGTTGGGAGAGCGGCCTAATCGTGTCATCCACAGAGACTCTGTGCTGAGTTATAATATTGGATTTCTGTTAGGGTGATGTGCTAATGTTAGCACTGAGCCTACTCCTGGGGCTACACGACTGTACTACTCTCTCTGTCTCTCTCTCTCTCACTCTCTCTGCTCGTCATGTTTTTCACCTCTTAGCACTCTCCAACCATATGCACCATGAGTAACCCTATCAGGGACTGCTGTGAGGTGGCCCTGGTGCACTGTGGGTAACCCTGTTGGAGGCCGTGGTGTGTTGTGATGATGTCTTTGGCCCTGAGGTACAGACCTGGGTTCAAATAGTATTGGGTTTCTTTCAAATACTTCATCTGCTCTTGATTGAGCCTGCTTAGCGCAACGGAACCACTGGTATAATCAACACAGTGCAAACCCTGCCCATCGGGCTCTCCAGACTGAAGCAAATAAATGCTTCGAAGTATTGGAAAGAACACTACAATTTGAACCCAGGTCTGCTGAGGCACAGTCCCAGGCTGTCACTGTTTTGTTGATTTGTTGGTTGGTTAAAACCCTGCGGGCTGCTGTGTGTTCCTGGTGCCACTAGCCCCAGAGACCTGCAGGAGACCATGTTCCCCCCGTCTTGATGAGTCCCTTTGGGGACCACTCTGTTTGGGAAGAGGATGTAAGGGCTAACTTGAGATGGATGGAGTGTGACATCACCAATGTACCATCCAGCATCACTGTGCCATGGGAGAGAGAAACACACAACTCCCATGAAGACATGAGGAACCAACAACGATTGGGTCATTCTCTGTGCACCTGCAGTCAGACCGATATGAAGAGAGGACTAAAACTGAGCCTTTGGCAGGGTTTTAGAACAGCTGTGTGGTAACTTAGCCACTTGTGGAAGGTCTGATGTTGTAAACAACAATGAAATAGTTGCGATCTGACATTTCAGCACCATGCATAGTGGGAAAATATGGTTTCTGATATTTGGAGTTCAGCACCACATTGCAGTGGACAGCATATTGGCAAAGCAACGTCACTGGCCACTGAGAATACCCCATTAAATGAGGGAAGAGGCCTACAAGCAAGACGTCTAGAGTGGAAGGCTCCCCATGAACTCCACGCTAAGCTGTTCAGCAATATTGTTTTTGAATGTTAATTAAAACTTTAGAATTGGTAGTAATGCTTTATAGTAAAAGTGGGTAAAAGTTTAGTCAATCCCATAAACAGTGAGTGACAAAGTGGTGTGGATTTAGCCTGGTCCATTTAGGGTAATTAAGACTTAGAAAAACATGGTATCTGTCAAAGTTCAGTCAACACTCAGAATTCACGTTTTGATTAATACGCTCAACTAAAGAATGGTTAACAATATAACAAAAAAGTAAACTACATATGTATTTAAAGTGCTTTCTTATTGGGTTTGAATTGCAGTTATTGTTGATGTATGGTCCAGTACGCTACAACAAAGGCCTAGACCAGGCCATCAAAAACCTATTTACCTGTAAATGGAAGTTGGATGGCATTACAGCCACATGAAGTACTGTAAAATGGGTTCACACAATACAAAATGTTTTCCAGCTGATTAATTGTATATTAGGTACACAAATATGATCTCTTTAGCTTTTAAATTGTTCCACCAATAACGCATTCTAAATCTAGGGAAAATAATGAGATTCAATAATAACTTAGATTTGCATTATTATTATTATTGTTGTTGTTATAACCCTCTTGCTATTGTTTGTTTTTGGGTCATTTCTGAATTCCAACTCTATATTGCAATAACCTGGCCAAGCAGAAACCTGAGCAGCACGGCGTCTGGCTCACAGATAACCTTTCATCCCCATTTTCACTGCGTTTTCTGCGCTCTTGCTCGCTAACCGCGGAGATTTAAAGGGGATTTGGAATTAAATAGCTGGTGTCTGTAACGCGGTGGGGGATTTGACTAGCTTTCACCCGTTTTAATTCACCGCAGCGCTCTCTCTCTCTTTTCCCGCAGCTCATCGCTGCTTGGATCGTGGTCTGCCAGGGGCTGCAGAGCCGTGCCTGTCGACTCATTCAGCACCAAATGCGTGTGTGACAGACTCTCTACCTTCGCCATTTTAGCACGGCTAAATCCTGACATGGTAAGTCCGACAACTTCCTTCATTCTTTTATGTTAGGGTATCCGAATCGAGGTGCTTGTGTATGTATCTCACGGGTTTAGTGGAAAAGGGCGTCATTGCCATTCGGTATCAACAGAGCCCTCGCGCGCGCCCGCCCTCTCTCTCTCTCTCCTCTCTCGCTTGCGACATGCAGATGCCATTCAGCAAGTGCTCTGTGTGTTCTCAAATAAAGAATTTGGGCATCTTTCAAGTCGTCCCACCGAGCAGAAAAGGGAGATTTGTGTCGACATGACACATTTTAGTCGAGGTACTTTCAGTTTATATATTCCAACTGCAAAATGACCGTGTTGACTATTGATTTGCACACATTACATGCTGAATAAGAAATTGTTAGGCTATGTGAAACATTTCTTTTAGGGTTTTAGATTAGCTATTATTATAATCATGTTCAGAATCCTTGCATATTTCATGTGAACCTGTCCAATGTAACATAATAACATATTATTCCAGCATTTTGACAAATTAAATAATATTTTCCTGCACATGTCTCCATTGGAATGCTGCTATGCTCCATGCATGCTGCCTAAATATTCTCCAATGATGCAATAACATAAAATGGGGCTAAAATAACAGAACAAATCATAGATAATCAGTATTTGATTCCAGCTGGAGATAAATAGGTGTGTTAATATGACAATATCTTTACCAAACCCTGCAGAATTCCAGTGATGGCTCAAACCGCTCAAACGTGGCCCAGTTTCTGAGGGGAGATGAAAAGCCCAGTACTGTCATTGTGAGGAAGTGTTCATTCTGAGCGATTAGTTATTATTAGACTGGAAACTGCCTCTGAAGCAGTTGTTCACTAGTTGCCCTGGTAACAGCATGGACGGCACCGATGGCTCTTAAAGCAATAGAAGACCCTATACTAATTCACCACCACAGCCTTTGTGCTGTGTGGCCTAGATAGAGGGAAGGGAAGAACGCCTAGATAGAGGGAAGGGAAGAACGGATGGATGGATGAAGGGGGGGATGGAATACCATTCATTTACCACTCCTGGGCCAAAATATTCAGACAGATGCAACATTTACTCGTTTTAGATATGCATGTGGTTTTTATATGGCGGTTCCAAAATGCTACATCAAAAGGAGGGGATGGGGATGAGAAAATGTGCACCTGCAAGCAATGGACAAGCTTGATTTGATGGGTCTTAGGAAAGCAAATAAACACTTTCCTTCGCCCTGAGAATCTGCAGCTGTGCGCTTGATGTTCTGTATCTCTCTCTTCTCCATCTCTGTCTCTCTCACTCTTCTCCCTCTCTCACACTCCCTCTGTCTTCCCCTCGTCCATCCTAGAGCTACGATTATTCAGCCAAGGGGGGATGATCTTGGAAGTGTGTGTTTGTGTGTGTGTGTGTGTGTGTGTGTTTGTGCACCTCTGCAAGATGTTTACAGATCATCACATGCTATACACACACAGAAGCAGTTGCTATCCTTATTACACACAGCTGCACACATGCATACAGTTACACACACACACACACACACACACACACACACACACACACACACACACACACACACACACACACACACACACACACACACACACACACACACACACACACACACACACTGTTTATTTGGCGTGTGCCTGTGCGATGGGCAGCAGTCGTAGTAGCATCATGTGTTAATAGCACTCCGCAAGTGATTGCTGCTTCTCCCTGGCCGGACACAGTGTTATCCTCCCCCTCATTCCTCCTTCCATCTCTCTACCTCTATTCATCCCCCTCTCTACCTGTGCACTCAACAGGCCGTTTCACAGCAGTGTCGCTGTCTGGGGGCTTTTAGATGCCCTAAGGGAAGCATATTGTGGCAATTATATTCACCTAGTACTGTGCCAGGAGAGAAGGGCACTCCCATTCCTCTCCCCTCCCTCTCTTTCCTCTTCTCCCTCCCTTCTTCCCTCCTGCCATGCTAGTAGGGTTGTGAGACAGCCATGGATATTGAACTAGCTAATTATTCCCGCAGCAACACTTGCCACATTCTGAATGGTGCAGCCCCTCTCCTCTGTCTGCAGCTAGCCTCATACAGCCCCAGAATGACAAACACCCAGTCTCTCACTGTCTCTCTTCTACCCCTTTATCCCCTCTCCCTCTCACTCCTGCTTAGTCATTTTCCCACATCCTTTTCCTCTGCTGCTTTCTCTGCCCCTCTCTCTCTCTCTCTCTCTCTCTCTCTCTCTCTCTCTCTCTCTCTCTCTCTCTCTCTCTCTCTCTCTCTCTCTCTCTCCCTCCCTCTCTCTTGCGCTCTCTCTCTCCTCTTTCTCTCTCTCTCTCTCTCTCTCTCTCTCCACATAGTAGGTCTCTGTCCCGCCCCTTTATCACTCACTCTCTTCATCTCACCTCTCCTGTCTTCTGTAATGTTACCACGTTCAGTCAGTCCTACTCAGCTGCAGGCTGTAGAAGGAAAGAGAGAGAGAGAAATTCACTGCAGTCTTATCAAAAGGCTCAAACCTGAACCCAGCAGGCTTGTGTTTTTGGGAATAGGATGAATGTGTGTGTGTGTGTGTGTGTGTGTGTGTGTGTGTGTGTGTGTGTGTGTGTGTGTGTGTGTGTGTGTGTGTGTGTGTGTGTGTGTGTGTGTGTGTGTGTGTGTGTGTGTGTGTGTGTGTGTGTGTGTGTGTGTGTGTGTGTGTGTGTGTGTGTGTGTGTGTGTATGAGAGACAGACAACTCTTTGTTAGAATGTCTCATGGGTCTGTGAGTACGCAGTTCACACACCTACAGACCTGCCTTTGACCACGTAACCCATAGTAGGCCTCTAGATAGTAAGACATAGATCAACTAACTCAACAGAACCACAGAACAGCTTTGTGTTTCCCATTATATCAGAGAGACTGTTCCTCATGCTGTAGACTCATTCATGGATTCATGTTCATTTAGAAGCTATCCTACTTGGGTTTGAGTCATATACAGTCAGATACAGAGTTCAGTGAAAGGTCATAATCAAAGCCTGTTAGTCTGACTCTACAAACTAGACACACCCAGGCTAGGTATCATTGAACTACTGTTCCCATGGTGATTCCCAGAATGTCTTGATGGTGTTGGATAGCTTTTAACACGATGATACTGTATGTATACCTATATATCTGCATTGATACAGGACAGCAACCAACAAATCAAGAACACCATTTAGCCATTCAGAGACGTACAGTTGAAGTCGGAAGTTTACATACACCTCAGCCAAATACATTTAACCTCAGTCTTTCATAATTCCTGACATTTAATCTGAGTAAACATTCCCTGTCTTAGGTCAGTTAGGATCACCATTTTATTTTAAGAATGTGAAAATGTCAGAATAGTAGTAGAGATAATTGTTTATTTAAGCTTTTATTTCTTTCATCACATTCCCAGTGGGTCAGAAGTTTACATACACTTAATTAGTATTTGGTAGCATTGCCTTTAAGTTGTTTAACTTGGGTCAAATGTTTCGGGTAGCCTTCCACAAGCTTCCCACAATAAGTTGGGTGAACTTTGGCCCATTCCTCCTGACAGAGCTGGTGTAACTGAGTCCGGTTTGTAGGCCTCCTTGCTTGCACACGCTTTTTCAGTTCTGCCCACACATTTTCTATAGGATTGAGGTCAGGGCTTTGTGATGGCCACTCCAATACCTTGACTTTGTTGTCCTTAAGCCATTTTCCACAACTTTGGAAGTATGTTTGGTGTCATTGTCAATTTGGAAGATCCATTTGCGACCAAGCTTTAACTTCCTGACTGATGTCTTGAGATGTTGCTTCAATATATCCACATAATTTTCATTCCTCATGAAGCCATCTATTTTGTGAAGTGCACCAGTCCCTCCTGCAGCAAAGCACCCCCACAACATGATGCTGCCACCCACGTGCTTCGCGGTTGGGATGTTGTCCTTCGGCTTGCAAGCCTCCCCCTTTTTCCTCCAAACATAACGATGGTCATTATGGCCAAACAGTTCTATTTTTGTTTCATTAGACCAGAGGACATTTCTCCAAAAAGTATGACATTTGTCCACAAGTGCAGTTGCAAACCGTAGCCTGGCTTTTTTATGGCGGTTTTGGAGCAGTGGCTTCTTCCTTGCTGAGCGGCCTTTCAGGTTATGTCGATATAGAACTCATTTTTACTGTGGATATAGATACTTTTGTACCTGTTTCCTCCAGCAACTTCACAAGGTCCTTTGCTGTTGTTCTGGGATTGATTTGCAGTTTTCGCACCAAAGTACGTTCATCTCTAGGAGACAGAACGCGTCTCCTTCCTGAGCGGTATAACAGCTGCTTGGGCCCATGGTGTTTATACTAGCGTACTATTGTTTGTACAGATGAACGTGGTACCTTCAGGCGTTTGGAAATTGCTCCCAAGGATGAACCAGACTTGTGGAGGTCCCCAAAAAAATTCTTGGCTGATTTCTTTTGATTTTCCCATGATGTCAAGTAAGGAGGCAATGAGTTTGAAGGTAGGCCTTGAAATACATCCACAGGTACACCTCCAATTGACTCAAATTATTTCAATTAGCCAATCAGAAGCTTCTAAAGCCATGACATAATTTTCTGGAATTTTCCAAGCTGTTTAAAGGCACAGTCAACTTAGTGTATGTAAACTTCTGACCCACTGGAATTGTGATACAATGAATTATAAGTGAAATAATCTGTCTGTAAACAATTGTTGGAAAAATTACTTGCGTCATGCACAAAGTAGATGTCCTAACCGATTTTGCCAAAACTTTAGTTTGTTAACAAGAAATGTGTGGAGTGGTTGAAAAACGAGTTTTCATGACTCCAACCTAAGTGTATGTAAACTTCTTCTGACTGTATATGCTCTCTTTCTGAAGGCAGTTTTAGGTAAACTCTGGGATAGTGTAGCCTCTTCCGGATGGGAAGTCTCTGTCTCTCTCTCACTAGGCGATTGCACTGTACGCAATTCACATCCCACATCCCTGCGCTGCCATTAGTGGAGACAGAGAGGGCTGTAAGAGTTACTCGGTCTCAGCGGACATTGTTCCATTCGGCTGCACTCATAATCTTTTTCCTTCAGACAGAGAGAGAGAGGGGAACTCACCGCAGTGCAGATTAATCAAAGGATTTAATTAATTTGGCCCTCTATCACACATCAAACCTGGAAACAAGACAGACTATAAACTCCAATTATCTTCTGCTTGAGGGTGGAATGCACAACCATAGAATAGACGCCCCTCCTCTTCTACCCCCATATCCCTGTTATAAGACTGACGCTCTCCCTTCCACCTGCATCTCACCTCTAGCTACCCCAACACCACCTCAACCCCCCCTGCACCCCAACCCTCCATCCCTATCCCTTCCCATTAGACCCATTCACCTACATACACCCCCCAACACCACCTCTAACAAACCTTAGCAAAGACAGCTGCCCTTAGAACATGCTTCCTTTTGGAACACATGACACGTTTAATCAAGCTAGTCTTCTAGAGTAAGCAGACTTCATTAAGCAACACTCCTGAACATGGGCTTCTTGAACATCCTCTAGTCTACAGGTTACAACCACACGTTGTATTTGGCTCGCTGTTAGTACTGCTGTGTAGAACACATAATGGTATATTGAGGAACGCAGTCAACACCCACGTCTGGCCCGCGTTGGGAGAGTGGCATGCCAGTGCCCAGGATGACATGCATGGGAGCCTGCAGGCTGCACTACTCCCTCAGATAGATACACTGTCTGCCAGCTAGATGCTTTCACTCTGTTCAGGCCACAGCAGGGAACACTCGTCAGTCAGTGCTGCTAAGCATGTATGAGTCAAGTCTGGGAATTGTGTCAGAAATACACACACGCACGCTCTTAAACACACAGACACACACACACCAGTGAGATGCATAAAGCAGCCACAGGGTCAGTGGTATGCTGCAGCCTTCCTTCCCTCACTGCTGCTGCCACGCTAACTTACCGACATCCTGCATCACCATGGCAACTAAGATAATGGCTGCTGAGGGACCATGGAGATGGCGACCTGTTGTTGTCGATGCTTTTACAGGAGGTTTTGATTATCTTGCTGTGTTTCATAGTAGATTGTTTGAATCTGGCTGAATCAGACTACACGTCTGACTTTATAATCTGTCAAAATGTGCTTCATGGCTTTCAGCTAAGAATCTGTGTAGTGATTCACCTTGGAGTCACCTTGCTCTCCATATCCAGCCAAGGCCCAAACAGCAGCCTGTCTGCCAGCCTCTCTCCAGCTCCCTGCTCTCTTTATCAGATACCAGATATACCTACCTCTGTGTATGGCACTGGGTGTGTGTGTGTGTGTGTGGGGGGGGGGGGGGGGGGTCCTGTGTATGTGGCTGTGTGGCTGTTTTAGCTTTGCAGTCCTGAACCAGGAGAGTGGAAGAAAGAATCTTTTCCAAAATAAGGAGAAGAAGACAGCTTCTTTACATTTCTTTACAGTCCTAACAGTCTGTGTGTTGACTGTATGTGTGTCTCCTGCAGAACATGGATAAAATGCAGCTTCCCTCTGTGACGCTGATGGTGGGCTGTGGAGTCTCCTCTCTCACCTTGCTGCTCCTCGTCATCATCTATGTGTCGGTCTGGAGGTGAGAACACATTAACTCTGGTCTTTTGTTTCTAGTGGTATCTGAGTAGTTACTATGCCCAGCTGACCTGTATTAGGCTGGTTTGGTTACACATCCTCCATAGTTGCTTGAACCGTGCTGGAAAGGACAAAGTGGACTAAATTTGAGCCAACATAGTGCGGTTCAGGTTGGCTTGATATGTAAAAAGGCTAGAGCTTTTGAACCGTTTAAGTGAAGGAAGTATGGGTGTAGTTGTTGATGGTTGACGGTCAATTGGGAAAGGTGTGGACCCCTCAACATGTTGTCTCTCCTCAGGTACATTCGCTCCGAGCGCTCCGTCATCCTCATCAACTTCTGCCTCTCCATCATCTCCTCCAACGCCCTCATCCTCATTGGTCAGACGCAGACACGGAACAAGGTAAGAGCCAGTGAACAAGCTGTATCTCACCACGTACTCTCTCAAGGTCTTGTAAAGATGCTTTACTTACATCCCTCCATCTCTTCTTCTCTTCCCTGTTCCCTTTCAACCCCCCTCACACTCTCCTTCTTTCTCCCCCTCTTGTTCTCTTTCTCCCTCCCTCTCTGTCCCTCTCTTCCTATCTTGTGTTCTCTCCCTCTCTCAGGTGATCTGCACGCTGGTCGCTGCTTTCCTGCATTTCTTCTTCCTGTCGTCGTTCTGTTGGGTTCTGACAGAGGCGTGGCAGTCATACATGGCCGTGACTGGCCGGCTGAGGAACCGCATCATCCGCAAGCGATTCCTGTGTCTGGGCTGGGGTGAGGATGCTGGGGGCAGGGGGGGGGGGCAGTTTTATCTGTTTCTCTGTCTGTCCATCTGTGTGTCCGTCCCATCCCTACCCAGTACTCACCCTCCTCCTCCTTAGGTCTACCTGCTCTGGTTGTGGCAGTCTCTGTGGGTTTCACCAAAGCTAAGGGATATGGCACCGTCAACTAGTGAGTCTGCTATCCCTGATATTGTTGCTTTGTGTCTCCCTTTGTCTAGACAAGTGTAATTCTGTCTCTCTCTCTCTCTGTATCTTTCTTTCTGTGTACCTCTATATCTCTTTCTTTTTCTAAACCTTTCCATATTGGATTAGTTAACTGTTTAAAGAGCATTTAAGACATGTGATATAGAATCCTTATACTTGGGGGTTGTATTTGTGTGACCTGACTGCTGGTAGCTGACTTGACCTCTTCCTCTCCTCGCTCTACCCCTTTTCTCATGCCATCTTTCTTTCTTTTCATCTGTCTTTCTCCTTCCTTCTCACCTGCTCTGGGTGTCACTCTCTCTTCCTGCCTTTTTCATTTCCTCCTCCTCCCTCTCTTCCTCTTTCTCTCTCAGCTGTTGGCTGTCTCTGGAAGGGGGTCTACTTTATGCGTTCGTGGGACCGGCTGCCGCTGTAGTTTTGGTACTTCCTATCTCTCTGTCTCAGCCTCAATTTGTCTGAGAAACCTTTCTTGCTTTACTGATCTGAGATGAACATTTAGCCACAGAAATAAGTTAGATACTGTAACACTTATCTTGCCCTAAACATAAACTTACCATTTTGGCTTAATGCAGTCAACATACTACATACTACTATTGGTTTTAGCCAGTCAATAGATTGTACATTATCTTAACTAACTTAACTATCTTCATCAACCATGTATAGTCATCAATGGACCCTATGTGCAAGATTGCTACCACTTGACTAACTACATGTTATTACCTTGACTTAGCAGTTACAACTTTATATATATACTGAAGGTTTGATATGTAAAGCTATTGTGTTTATGTGTGGGAGTGACATAATTCACATGCATGTATCATACTCTATCATTTCTGTAGTCTCACAGACAGATTGGTTGTAGCTATATGGTCTGAATGACTAAGAGTTTTTCTCTGTATCTGGCTGCTTTGTTCACATCTCTCTTTTCTCTCTGACAGGTTAACATGGTTATCGGGATTCTCGTATTTAACAAACTGGTGTCCAAAGACGGCATTACTGATATGAAACTGAAGGAGAGGGCAGGGTATGCCTTATCCTACCACACATCCATCTCACTGGTCCACCAATAACCAGCTTGGGGGCATAAGCTTGGGGGCGGGGCTAGCGTTGCCATTGGCTCTCGCGTTTAGAACGCAGGATCTAAGAAAGAGTCAGATGAGGAAATTGATAAGAGCTATTTTTGGGGGAAGACAGAATTTAGAAACAGGGGAGATAACAGAATAGGAGCACAGACAAAAGGAGAGAGGGAGAGAGAGAAAGAGAGAGCGGGAGGAGAAATATAGTGAGAGCAGAGAGAGGGAGGGATGAGAGATATAGCGAGAGCAGAGAGAGAGAGGGAGGTGAGAGTGGGGAAATGAAAAGGAGCAGATATTGAAAGGAAAATGTGAATGTTTTCATAAGACAGACAGTGATCAATGATTGGAAGATTTGTAGAGGATGAGGTCTGACAGAGAGGGATAGAAGAAGAGAGGAGTGAGGGAGGGTGGGGTGGGAGGGTGGGGAGGGAGGTCGATATAAGAAAAGGGAAGATGAGAAAGAATGCAGTTGTTATCGGACCCTCTCATTAAGAAACAAGATGGCGCATCAGTGCTCATCTCATGGCTATCATATTGGTTTCATTATACTCTGCCATTTACTGTATGTTGCTTTTACACATTCACTCAGCTTCTCTTAATTTTCAGGTGTTGCTATATAATGTACATTTCTGTATATCCATCTTTCTCATTTATTTTGTTTCGTTGATTGTTTTAAAGGGAAGGGGAGCAGGGGCCCTATGGGTATAGAGTAGAGACCTCAGAGATCACTCAAAGCACACGATAATGTCATGGGTTTGATTTATTGTACGCCGCTAATGCTGTCTCTATGTCTATAGAAATTGGTTTATTTTCCGTTGCTTTGTTAAAAAGGCTTCTCACTATAGTATGAAACATACTCTGTCTGATACATCTGTTGTGTTGGAGATTTTACTACAGCCATTTGGGCATTTCCAAGCTCCTGCTGAGACAGGATGGAAGGTTTTCAACCTACTTCAACCATGTGTACTTGCCTTAAAGGCTGCCTTGTTTATACTTACTACTGCTACTTAATACAGACAGTAGCATGTGCAGTTCAATACATGCCAACGTTGTGAGAGGTCATGACCTTTAGTCCCTATATAACCCCAGGGTTGACCTTTGACCTCTCGGTGTACCCTGCTCCCCCCTTTTCACAGGCTGCTGTTCTGTGCCCTCATTGGCGATCGTTAGTATATCCAACTGTATTGTTGTTTATTTATGTATTTATTTTCTCTGAACAACATGTTTGCCTCTCTATTCTTGAACTGTACAAGTTTGTTTCTTGCTGTCTGAAACGTTCTCTTTGAGTTTGCACAGAATCCCCCCCTCTCTCACTCAGGGCTCCTCCTCTCCAATCAGGAACACCTCAATCTCAGCTCCCCCTTTCCACCTCGTCACTGATTCGGTAAAAAATATGCCCCGCCCACTGTTGTTGACTGTATTGGCTATCAGCCCTGCTCATGGCCCACCCACTAAATCCCATCCCCATGGCAGTAGTGCTCTCTGATTGGCTTAATATCCCCTCCTTACACTCTGATTGGCTTAATACCCCCTCCTCACACTCCCCAACTAGTAGAATTGTAGAATCTCTTTCCCTGCTATCAATATCCCAGCTTCCATCTAAAACCAGCTAGACAAGCACTAGATGTATAGAATAACTATAAACATAAACTGCAGTGCAAAATCTAGAACACGGTTGTGATCAATAGTTCTGTTCAAAGTAGTCACATTACTAAGATACAGAATGAATACTGACAGAAGTATAGGACATGGCACAGAGTAGTATATGACAGGGTGTGTGTATGTTCGTGTGTGTTTAGATGTGTGAGTCTGTGCTTTGGCCTGTGTGTTTGTGTGCATTCGATTACACAGTGGGTACTGGGGGGTTGTTTAAGGGTTGTTTTACACCGATGTTACGCAGCAGACCACTGGGCTATCAGTGATGCCTGGACCGAGGGGAGAGGGGGCAGAGGTGGCACCAGAAGACTGGATACACAACACAGTAGGATACCATGGTATTCTCTGATATTATACTCACTGTTTGGGCCCCCTCTGCTCCCTCACAGCCTTCTCAAGGATCAGATTAAGCATACGTGGACTGAGGGGTGGAGGGACTGTGGGGAGGGGGGAGGGGGCAGGGTGGCACTGCAGAGTGGATACGTGGAAAACCGAAGGGTGTTAGTCTCTTTGCCCCCTCGCATGCCTTTCAATACCTAACATGTTTAATCAAGATAATTAATGATCACTAGATGATGCGCCTAATGAGGCACGGCGTACTGTGGCTCCGCTGTCTCATATCTCAGAGATTTAATTGTACCCTCGCTGTCTGGCGAGGCTCTCTCTCTTTCCTCCACCCCTAAAATTAGAGGCTAATTGGATGGGAAATGGAAAGACAGGAGAGTAGAGGACGAGACAGGAGAGAAGAGGAAAGGCCAACTGTAAAGCCATCCAGGCAGAGCTGGCGGGGTGTACTGTTTCCTCGTTCCTCATTCCAGGAAGTGTTAGCACTGTGTTAGCAGGTTGCTGTTCAGTTACTTGAACCCTAGTTGTCACTATACAGACTGGCTCCTTCCAGACTCATTGGAAAAAAGTGCCAATTGTTACAGAGTGGACGATCCAAGTGAAAGAAATACCAGTAAACTGGCTAAGCTTTGTACCCTTGTTTGTCGACTGGGAACCACAGGAGATCACCTATCTAATCTCTTCTACCCATGTTGAGACAGAACAATGAAGTGAGCATTTATCTGAAGAGTATTGCTTGTTTGATTGAATAGCTGGATTTGATTTGAGCAGGTCTATGTGTCCCTGTGGATATGGGTGTTTCCTGCTCAGCTTCATTCTCTCTCACTGAACTCTCTCTGTCATCTACAGATCATAAAGACAAGGGAAATGGTGTTGTATTTCAAAAGCTACTGATTGCTTTTTAATATCACAGCCTATGGCAGAACGGGGAGGGGGGGGGGGGGTTGTTGGTTGTATTGCCTTTTTACTTGAAATGGAATTTGTTATAATGTGATTTTTAATCCGTCTGTCCAGCGGCTATACGGAATCGATGGTTTAGTTGTTTTTTTGCGAGCGGCCATTTTGTGACACTGTTCTTCTCGAACTCTGTTTCTTCTAGATGTGTGTTTCTTGTGGGAGTATTTTAATATAATGAAGCAGCTTTCAAGCCATTGTGTTGAAGTATGGATTGGACA
>NC_092089.1:38988077-38995577 GCF_045679555.1 Salvelinus alpinus | reverse complement strand
TGTCCTGGCCATCACCGACCGACGCTCCTCCCTCTTCCAGATCCTGTTCGCTGTGTTTGATTCGCTGGAAGGCTTCGTCATCGTCATGGTGCATTGCATCCTGCGCAGAGAGGTACATCATTCTTCACCCTGTTGTCACTCTGACACATTTCACCTTGATGATACTCTGTCACAAACTCTTTTTTTATTTATTATTATTATTATTTTATGTGTTATTTTGGATGGTTGTTATATTGGATGGTTGTTGAGGCCCTGTGCTCCACTAGGAGCTAAAAGGGAAAAGTTGATTAAGTAAACCAAGTTGGTTGTTTTGAGGGTGATGTGGCGGGGAGGAGGATGAGCAGACAAAAACCTGAGCATGACATTGAAAGGTCATGACCTCTGTGTTTATTATGGTGTACTGTAGGTTCAAGAGGCAGTGAAGTGTCGGGTAGTGGACCGCCAGGAGGACGGGAATGGAGACTCAGGGGGATCTTTCCAGAACGGACACGCTCAGCTTATGGTAGTACCACTGGAACGTTATTCTTCATCTAAAACCATGTCTAATATACTTGATATGTATTACATGTTCTTTGATAACAGGTTTTCTATACATTTCTTTCTTCATTAGACTGATTTCGAGAAAGACGTCGACATGGCTTGCAGAGGAGGTAAGAGTACCGGCAAAAAAAAGAGTGAGTTTATGCAGTGTGTCCGTCCGTCCGTCTGTCTGTCTGTCTGTCTGTCTGTCTGTCTGTCTGTCTGTCTGTCTGTCTGTCTGTCTGTCTGTCTGTCTGTCTGTCTGTCTGTCTGTCTGTCTGTCTGTCTGTCTGTCTGTCTGTCTGTCTGTCTGTCTGTCTGTCTGTCTGTCTGTCTGTCTGTCTGTCTGTCTGTCTGTCTGTCTGTCTGTCTGTCTGACCCTATACATCTCTCTCTGTGCATGTGGATTTTTCTTTGCGTTCTGTCATTCAAAAGTTACACTTGCTTTGCCCTCTCTGCTGCACGCGTATTGTGTGTTAGCCGCACCCTCCCATCCCACTCCTCTCCGTTGTCAGACCACGGCCGCCACAGCAGCCGCCCCTTATGAAGCACAAAACACTGTTTTGACATGAGATGCACCACATTACTGCAATATAACGCAATTTAGCCCAGCCATCTGGCAATAGGGCGGTGGTGTGCGAATGAGTGCTAAGCAGTAATATGCGGATAAATAGGGCTGTCTGAGTCTCCCACATCTTCCCCCACATCCACCGGCATGCGGGCAGGCCGTGTTATAATTAAGTACCCACCAACAGTGCAGCATCAGATAGAGGCTCTCCTCTGATATCCGTTGGGAGCGGAAGGGAATCTGATTATCTCCCGAGACAGGATATCAGGAAAAGCATCTGGAGCAGAAACGCCATTGAGACGCGAGACACAGCAGACAAGCCCACTGAAGGGGGAGATGGAATATAAGAGGAGTGAAATGACTTTTTCTTTGTGTGAGTGTGTGTGGAGCGGTGGGGACTGGGGAGTGATTGTAAGATATTTTGTCATGCTGACAGGAAGTTGTCTGATGCTGTTGTCTAGCCCTGTGTCAATAGTGAGATGCACACCACAGCAAGCCAGCAGTTACTGTGAAACGGGGTCGCGGCGTAATCTTCAAGCTAATGATCAGAAGTTCAAGGAAGGCAGTGTAGTCACTAGTTCAATCAACAGTGGGAAGGTTTGCACTCATTCTATAGCATGTCCAAGTCTGAGTTGGACATCTTGAGTCACCCTCTCTTTATCTCTGAGTTTTGCGTCCTCTCAAATCTCTCCCTCCCTCCCTCCCTCCCTCCCTCCCTCCCTCCCTCCCTCCCTCCCTCCCTCCCTCCCTCCCTCCCTCCCTCTCCCCCCAGGTACTCTGAAGCGTTCCTCTCTCCAGGGTGATGAGAAGCCATCCTCCCAGCCCCTGACCCTTCAGAAGGGCTCTAACTTTAACACCATGCCTGCCAGCATGGCCAAGGTCCACCTCCAGAATGTGGCAGACTACCCCAGTCATACCCTCACCCTGCGCAGGGAGAAGGGTGGCGCCACCAAGGGCATCAGCACCGAGCTGCCGGGAGCCAAGTCCATCTACATCTGTGACGGGGAGCTCTTTAAACAGCTGGACGGGGAGCTGTCTCCACGGGGGACAGGGGAGGCCGGGGGGCCTGAGGGCACAGGAACAGGCCCGGGACCAGGGTACATCATCCTGCCTAACAACAACAACACTGGCACCCTGGGGCGGCCCGGAAAGGGCAGCAAGGAGGACACGACGGCCAAGTACAACATCAGCATCGAGCAGCAGATGCCCCAGACCAGGCTCATCCACCTGGCCAACTCGGCGGGAGTGGAGGGCGTCCCGGGTTTCGCGCTGAAGAGCCTGCCTGCGGACCTGGTCAGTGTCTCCTGCTCGGAGAGGGAGTCGCCCGTCCACAACATGCAGAATGTCTCCGGAGAATCCCACATGACCAACAGCATGTGTGAACAGGGTGATTCTGGGAACTCTGGAATGATGTCCAAGAGCGAAACCGTGTCCACTCTCTCCATGAGCTCCCTGGAGGTAAGACACACACACACACACACACACACACACACACACACACACACACACACACACACACACACACACACACACACACACACACACACACACACACACACACACACACACACACACACACACACACACACACACACACATAGACACACACACAACCCCATGTTCTCACCAAATGATGGTGTTTTCCATGATCAAGAAAATATCAGAAATCAGCCAGTGCCGTTTCCTGTCAGTATGTGGTGGCACTGTATTCATGGCATAGAGTTTCTGTTGAGGTATCTTTATAGTCGATATCGTTTTCTGTTTAGTAACAGCACTGTAGTGGCAACATGTACAGAAATATCCCTATCTCGCCTGGCTCGACAGAACGCCAAGATCTTTAAAAAGGTCAGGTTTTAGTATTCTCTCCTTGACTGTGCCAGTCCAGTGGGGGAGCTCAAACTCAGACTGCTACACTGACCAGCACACACCCACGCACAGCTAGTCGTGTCAAGCCAGCCAGTCAGATAGGCAGACAGTCAGACCTCTCAGCCTGCTGGTGTCTTTTCACCTCAGGGCCAAACTCGCTCCCCTCCCAAAATGCTGTGCGTGCAAGGTCGCAGCTGCCAGGGCAACCAACAACCAACCAGCCTGAAGGTCAGGCCTTTCTTTCTCTGCTTGCTGACAAAGGTCACGCGATCACAAGCTGTTTACTGCAAGGATTCACGCCAATGGTGTCAGGATGAACCAACATGGACGCTCAGTTTCTCATGAGTCACTGTTATCACTGAGAAACTTTCTCAGTCGTTTTAACTGATTTGAAAATAACAGTGAAACAGAGTGAAATGCTGAGGAATACATCACCATTGTGTCTAGTCAAATTCACAAAGCATATAGATGACAGCAGAATATATTTTTTAATCTTTTCCTCATGTCTTTCTCCAGAGACGAAAATCTCGCTACGCGGAGCTGGATTTTGAGGTAATTTCAGACTTCTGGACTGCATTTCTTCTGACATAATGTCTTGCTGGTTTGACAAACTGTCTAATGTCTCATTTCTGCTTCCAAAAATCCACTAGAATTTACATAATCCCTTTTTCTTTATAATTATGGTGCATGGGACAGCATAGCAGATCATATGCAGTACTCTATCTAAGCTTTGTAGACGTCTCTGGTGGATGGGAGCTAAATTAATGATTTTTCTATGATGGATGTTTTTTATTTGTTTGGTCCATGTAGAAGATCTTGCACAAGCTATGTTGTTGTTTAAGGAGGATTGATGTTGATGGTGGATTTTCCTGTGTGATTGTCTCATTTAGAAGATCATGCACACACGGAAGCGTCACCAGGACATGTTCCAGGACCTGAACAGGAAGATCCACAGTGCAGACCAGGACAGGGCGTCTCCGCCTGGCGATGGGAAGGCAGGGAAGAGGTGGAGTGTGTCCTCAGCAGGCAGCGACAAGACCATCATGAGCGTACGACACTCTGTCTCTCACTCTTATCTCTTTCTCTCTGTCTGTCTGACTCACTCTCTTTCTTCCCCTTCTCCACCTTTTTTAACCATTCTCTCTCCATGAATAGCACTCTCTCTCTCTCTCTCTCTCTCTCTCTCTCTCTCTCTCTCTCTCTCTCTCTCTCTCTCTCTCTCTCTCTCTCTCTCTCTCTCTCTCTCTCTGTCTCTCTCTCTCTGTCTCTCTTTCTGTCTCTCTCTGTCGCTCTCTCTCTGTCTCTCTCTCTCTCTCTGTCTCTGTGTCTCTCTGACTCTCTGTGTCTCTGTGTCTCTGTCCTCTCTCTATCTCTCTTCTCTCTGTGTCTCTCTGACTCTCTGTCTCTCTCTGTCTCTGTCTCTCTCTCTGTCTCTCTTTCTGTCTCTCTCTGTCACTCTCTCTCTGTCTCTCTCTCTCTCTGTCTCTGTGTCTCTCTGACTCTCTGTGTCTCTGTGTCTCTGTCCTCTCTCTATCTCTCTTCTCTCTGTGTCTCTCTGACTCTGTGTCTCTCTGTGTCTCTGTGTCTCTGTCCTCTCTCTATCTCTCTTCTCTATCTCTATCTCTCTGTCTCTGTATCTCTATCTCTCTGTCTCTCTATCTCTATCTCTGTCTCTCCTTCGCTATCTCTCTGTCTCTCTATCTCTCTCTGACTCTCTCTTTTCTCTCTGTCTCTCTCTCTGTGTCTCTCATGCAAAATGCATGTCAACGCCTCAATATCACGTCTCTTGCCCTTTGATGATTTAGTTTGTTCTCTGGTTCACCTGTTCTCCTCACCCGTCCCTCCCTCTATCCAACAGGACAAGCAGCAGACACCCAGTAAGAGAGCCTGGGAGGGCATCAGGAAGACCCAATCTCCCCCGTCATGGATGAGGAAGGACCTGGAGCCCTTGGCGGCCTCTCCCCTGGAGCTGCAGAACGTGGAGTGGGAGAAGGCCAGCGCCACCATCCCTCTGGTGGGACAGGAGATCATGGACCTGCAGACAGAGGTTTGAGACTGAGACAGAGAGACAGACCGAGAGAGAGACAGAGAGCAGCCAACCCCGTCCCCCAGCCCAGCTCTCAGACAGACAGACAGACAGACAGACAGACAGACAGACAGACAGACAGACAGACAGACAGACAGACAGACAGACAGACAGACAGACAGACAGACAGACAGACAGACAGACAGACAGACATCGTCCCTTCTCGCAGCTCCACATCTCAATCTCACTCTGGGAACCAACGACCAACGATCAATGACCAACGAAACGGTGAGAGAGAGAGAGAGATAGAGAGAGAGAGAGAGAGATAGAGAGATAGAGGGAGGGAGGGGGAGAGAGAGCAGCTCTTTTACGTTAGGACCCAACTAAGAGAGAGAGAAGGAAAGAGAGAAAGGACACTTGCCTATAAATGGGGGGAATGAGAACAGGCTGGAATCAGTTTTTTGTTTACTATGTCAGAAAGTCATATATCTGGTCTGTTATTATCCACATTATTACTTCACTGGACACATGCTTGAGTCCCTCTCTCCTCCTGGTAGATCTCTGTGGATGGTTAGCCAGTTTGGCAGTTGGGTGGTGTAGGTAGTGTAGATTAAAAGGACAGACTGCAACTGCCTATGGACTCTTCACCAGCCTGCTAACAGATCACCTGGACCAGCCACACAGTTCATGTTCCAACCAAGCCTTTAGGCAATGGACCTGGTCTGGACAAGACCTTCAACCAACATACAGTACATGTCCCAAACATGCCTAGGCAGTGGAGGAGGCAGACTGCTGGACTATAACCATGTGCCTCTCCATGCCAACTAATAGCCCCTCCGCGCCACCCTCCACTGCACTGTCAGACAGTGTCCCCACCCCCTTGACAGGAAGGGAGCAGACCGATGACATCACAGTCAGCCAAAGGGTGGAAAACCCTCCCATTGGTGGGGGCCATAGTGACATCAGCATAGACCAACAAGGATGAGATATCTCATTTGCGGATGCCCTTAATGACATCACAGAAAGCCAAGATGGCCATATCTCATTGGTGGAAGCTTCTATGACCTCAGTAGAAGCCAAGGAGACAGTGTTTTGATTGGTTGATTGGTTGCTTGGTGTACAAGCAGGCTTGGTACATTTGTGGCAAATATAATTCTGCTTGTTCGGTAAATGCAGGTGGTAAAAAATGAAGGATACTCATGTCACAAAGTATATAAAGAATTATGCTTAATAATGACAATGGAAATGAATAAATATAAAAATATATATGATAAATACTGTATAGGACATTACAGAGGTTGTGACTCGGCAGTATGGGGTACGGATTAGTTGCACACAGAGAAAGCACAAGGCTCTTTTGGAGTCCTGTTGTACAGCAATGTAATTATTTCAACAGAGTTCTACAGAATGAATTTTAGCCTATAAATATCTTTCTTACTGTGCTTGGGGATTATTGTTCTCATTATTATGATTATTCAGATTACATCTGCGTCCGAAATGGCACCCTATTCCCTATATAGTGCACTGCTTTTGACCTGGTCAACTGGCAGGAATTAACATCAGGTTAAAAGTAGTGCGCTATATAGGGAATAGGGTGCCATTTCCCCTCCCATCCTTTTCAGGGTACTGGAATATGAGTGTTCTGTAACTCCATGTAACAGTGTGTGTTTTGGTATCACTGACTGTCACTCCCTCCTCAGATCTGTACCTGTCTGACATGAACCCTGACCTCTGTCCCCTGACCTTTAACCTCCACCGCCCCTCCACCTTTTTAGTTCACAGGGGTTGACTCTTTGTTAATGTACAGTTTTCAGAGCACAAAATGAATGTGTCATATTTCTAATAAAAGTATATCTATATAATAAAGTATCAGTTGTCCTGGTGCATTATACTGACAATATTCCTAATATATACTCTATTTAAACCCCTAGAGTTCACTGACACACCGCTGCGTAAATCTAAATTACATAACAACAAAAAACTCCTCATCGACATCAGTCAGTTTAAACTAGAGATATTTGTTTTGTTGCATTGGATGCTTCTCAATCCACCACTTCCCCCAGTGGTGCACTTCCTCATCTGTGGTGAAAGGTGGCAGAGTTAGAGCGTGTTTGTCAGAACATACCTAAATGGATCCTAAAATTCAAAATCAAAATCAAGTAGCATGACCATTTTAAAACAATTCCACATGTCAGCATAGCACCCCCCACCCACCCCACCCCCTTCCCCAATGTTTTAGACTCGATGGAGTTTTTGTACTGTCTGTTTAAATATTCCATGAATTGACTCCAACATATTTTTCCCGTAATGCATATTGTCAAAGCACAAGGCATCCAACGCAATTACCTGTAGGAATATTGAGGGCTCAACTTGTGTGTATGTGTGCACGCTCATGTGTGTGTGTGCACTTGCGCGCGCGTGTGTACATGTTCGTCCATATGTGTGTGTGCTCGTGCTTCCACTTGTGTGTGAGATTAGAAATGGGAAGGCGTGTGGCTGTAATGACCTAAGCATTATTTAC
>NC_092089.1:38960577-38983077 GCF_045679555.1 Salvelinus alpinus | reverse complement strand
GCCATTATTGTGTTGTTTTCAATCAGAGATTTATTACAAAGTTCATATTAATATATATTTTTAAGTCTGCCTTTTACGAAGGCCAACACACTTGGAGTATAAGTGCTTCTGTATAAAATGCAAGGGGGTTTAACGCCATAAAGTACAACTCATCACAATAATGACATCTACCTACACTCACCAGAGAACAGTAGGGAGGTAATCCTGCTTCTACTAATGCTACAAATGGAGGCTTCTGTGGCTGGTCGCTCCTGACAGTAGCACAATGCCAGAAAAGCTTTCATGCTAATAAGCAGAGAGGAGTCGTTGTAAATGGATGGTTTGAATCTGTCTGTCTGTCTGTCTGTCTGTGTCTGTCTGTCTGTCTGTGTCTGTCTGTCTGTCTGTCTGTCTGTCTGTCTGTCTGTCTGTCTGTCTGTCTGTCTGTCTGTCTGTCTGTCTGTCTGTCTGTCTGTCTGTCTGTCTGTCTGTCTGTCTGTCTGTCTGTCTGTCTGTCTGTCTGTCTGTCTGTCTGTCTGTCTGTCTGTCTGTCTGTCTGTGTGTCTGTGTGTGTCTGTGTGTGTGTGTGTGTGTGTGTGACTCATTGGGCCTCCGACCGACCTGCCCAGAGGAATGCGACGACACATCGTTCGCTTGTTCTTATTTACTAAGAAGCAGAGCCAGGGTAGTTCTATTCTGAATGGATTTCCCTCTCGTCACACTGCCGTCTCTATCTGGCTAATGTGAGTCGACTTAATAAGAGGAAGCAAACCGCTCAGGGATTTCACAATGAGTCAATGAAGACTTTAAAACAGTTACAGAGTTTTTGCTGTGATAGGAGAAAACTGAGGATGGATCAACAACATTGTAGTTACTCCACAATACTAACCTAAATGAAAGAGTGAAAAGAAGGAAGCCTGTACAGAATAAAACTATTCTAATACATGCATCCTATTTGCAATAAGCCACTAAAGTAAAACTGCAAAAAATGTGTCAAAGAAAGAAACTTTGTGTCCTGAATATAAAGCGTTATGTTTGGGGCAAATCCAACACAACACATTACTGAGTACTGCTCTTCATATTTTCAAGCATGGTGGTGGCTGCATTATGGTATGGGTATGATTGTCATTGGCAAGGACTAGGGAGATTTTGGGGGGGATACAAATAAGCACAGGCAAAATCCTAGAAGAAATCCTGGTTCAGTCGGCTTTCCATCAGACACTGGGAGACAAATTCACCTTTCAGCAGGACAATAATTTAAATGACAAGGCCGAACACACTGTTGTTCTTGAGTGGCCTAGTTACAGTTTTGACTTAAATCGGAGTGAAACTCTATGGCAAGACTTGAAAATGGCTGTCTAGCAATGGTCAACAACCAACTTAACATGAATATTTAATTTTGACTAATAATGTGCACATATTGTACAATCCAGGTGTGCGAATCTCTGAGACTCACCCAGAAAGACTCACAGCTCTAATCGCTGCCAAAGGTGATTCTAACATGTATTAACTCAGGGGTGTGAATACTTATGTAAATTAGATATTTATGTATTGAAGTTTCAATACATTTGACAAAATTTCAAATGTTTTCACTTTGTCATTATGGGGTATTGTGTGTAGATGGGTGAGAATTGTATTTTATTTAATCCATTTTGAATTCATTCTGTAACACAACAAAATGTGGAATAAGTCAAGGGGTATGAATACTTTCTGAAGGCAACACATATACAGGATGGGCCATCCAGCTGATCCTGTATTGCTTATAAAGATGTTGGGTTGTAATACGGAGCGGAACGGAGCGGAGCGGAGAGAGCCACCCTTTCATCTTGCTTCTTCCAAGAGTCTATCATTTCCTGCAGAATATAATTTCCTGTCCGAGAAGCGAGCCTTTGTGTGTGACACGAGGCTCTCTCTTCCTCGTGGATATATCTGAACATTCTGTACTTACTCATAACTGACAATATTCTCCCTAAAATGAGCTTTTTAGCATAGAAAAGCTTTCTGGTAGATCATCAATGATTTTCTTGAAAGGCTTCAAGGTCTTGTTTGGCATCACTGGAAATAGGATGTTTCCATGGCATAAACACTTATCATTCAAATGATAAAGGGGTCTCACTTGAAACGATGAAGGCCTTCATAGATGCTTCACATATAATTTATGAAGTGGGACCAATATAGATCAAACTGACCCGGAACAAACTTGATAAAGTTTAGAGCAATAAGATGCAGAATAGTCTAGTTAGTAGATCCTAGCATGTCTGCTTGTTACATTATGTGTGTAACAATCTTGATGGTCAAACTCACCAGACTGAAGTCCTCATACAGTATGATCATATAGTGCATCGGAAAGTATTCAGACCCCTTTTCCATATTTTGTTGCATTGCAGCCATAATTTGAAAGTTGATTTAAAAAATAATCTCAGCAATCTTCACACATTACCCCATAATGACGAAGCGAAAACTGTTTTTTAGAAATGTTGGAAGAAACCCAGAAATACCTTATTTGCATAAGTACCGTTTGCTATGAGACTCGTAATTGAGCTCAGGTGCGTCCTGTTTCCCTTTATCATCCTTAAGCTGTTTCTACAACTTCATTGGAGTCCACCTGTGGTAAATTCAATTGATTGGACATGATTTGGAAATGCACACACCTGTCTATATAAGGTCCCACAGTTGACAGTGCATGTCAGAGCAAAAACCATGCCATGAGGTCAAAGGAATTGTCCGTAGAGCTCCGAGACAGGATTGTGTCGAGGGACAGATCTGGGGAAGGGTTCCAAAAGATTTCTGCAGAATTGAAGATCCCCAAGAACACAGTGGCCTCCAGAAGGGCCTTGGTCAGGGAGGTGACCAAGAACCCGATGGTCACTATGACAGGGCTCTAGTTCCTCTGTGGAGATGGGAGAAACTTCCAGAAGGACAACCATCTCTGCAGCACTCCACCAATCAGGCCTTTATGGTAGAGTGGCCAGAGGGAAGCTACTCCTCAGTAAAAGGCACATGACAGCCCGCTTGGAGTTTGCCAAAAGGCACCTAAAGTCTCTTTGACCATGAGAAACAAGATTCTCTGGTCTGATGTAACCAAGATTGAACTTTTTGATCTGAATTCCAAGCGTCACGTCTGGGGGAAACCTGGCACCATCCCTACGGTGAAGCATGGAGCTGGTAGCTTCATGCTGTGGGGATGTTTTTCAGTGGCAGGGACTGGGAGACTAGTCAGGATCGAAGCAAAGATGAACGCATCAATGCACAGACAGATCCTTGATGAGAACCTGCTCCAGAGCTCTCGGGACCTCAGACTGGGGAGAAGGTTCACCTTCCATCAGGACAACGACCCGAAGCACACAGCCAAGACAACGCAGGAGTGGCTTCGGGAAAAGTCTTTGAATGTCTTTGAGTGGCCCAGCCAAAGCCCGGACTTGAACTCGATCGAACATCTCTGGAGACACCTGAAAATAGCTGTGCAGCAACGCTCCCCATGCAACCTGACAGAGCTTGAGAGGATCTGCAGAGAAGAATGGGAGAAACTCCCAAAATTCAGGTGTGCCAAGCGTCATACCCAAGAAGAATCTATACTGTAATCGCTGCCAAAGGTGCTCCAACAAAGTTTTGAGTAAAGGGTCTGAATACTCATGTAAATGTGATTTTTCGGGTTTCTTTTTATACATTTGCTAAAATGTATTTTTTTTAAAAAGGTTTTGCTTTGTCATTATGGGGTATTGTGTGGAGATTGATGAGGGGAAAAAATTATTTAATAAATTTTAGAATAAGGCTGTAACGTAACAAAATGTGGAAAAGTAAAGGGGTCTGAATACATTGCGAAGGCACTGTGGGTGTTAGTTAGTATAGGGTCTCATGGTGCTCCCTGTGTGTATTCTCTGAGAATCATTTCATCTCAGAGGAAACAGTATTATCCTAAGGCCATTGTGTATTCATCACCAAAGAGGCTGTGTTTATTAACCATTCATATTTATTTCAGATGGAGCAACAAGCTGAACGCGATTGGGCACATTCTGTAGAATGCAGCAGTCTTATTCAGATGGTAATGGCCTCAGCTGATGGATAATACATTCCAGTCACACACACTTTAGATATTTAATGCTTATTAACTCCTGTAGTGTCATAAATCTTAATTGCAGGCACTGGGCTGTGGAGGTTACAGATCATAGCTGGTCTGGTTATCATTAGTCTTAATGGAGGTGCACCGTGCTGAGGCAAAGGTTTCAGAAGAATGGGTTGTGTGTTTGTGTGCGTTCGTCCATGTGTGCATGTGTGTGTGTGTGCGTGTGTGTGTGTAGACCAATAAACACGTTCATGTTGTCACATTGATCAAAAGGTTCTCTCTTACTGATTGGGGGTTGTCTTTTGAAGAAATCTGCCTGTTAAAAGGAACTCACTGTTATTCAATCAAGACTTTACTTGAATAATTGAGGATGTCCAGCAGACTAAGTGTTCGTACCCTGAACACCGTCCAGGATTCCTCTAACTGTTAGCTCTGCTGGCCCGTTAAACAGAAAGACACACATTAGTTCCCTGTTGCCTTTGGTCTATTGAAAGAGATTTGATTCAGTGCAACATCACTTCCCTTCCCCTCGCCAGGTTGTGTAACACATTTTCACCAGCCTTCAAAAACAGCCTCCACTGTGTTTGTCTAGTCATGAAAAAAATGAAATACATTTGACAGATCTTAGGTTTTGAATATGTATGTGCTACTTATATGATATTGTTAACTGTAATACAGTTTTTAACAATCACTTTGGCACTAATTTCAGAACCTTGTGGTCATTTTTCAAAACTCTAGACACAAAACTCAAAACGGTCATCACTTGTAACACAGGCTGTCCAATGTTGAAAACATTGCATTGTGCATTCATATCGTTAAAGAAACCTTGCACTTGCAGAATCATTGGTTCAAATAACTCATTTATCATGAAATACCATAGGACCATTCATTTAGATCACCCACACACAAGATACCGATAGTTTCACTGTGTAGTTGTTCGTACAATCATTAAATATTTTAGTACAAAATATGTGATACATGTTTCATTATGCTACTACACTTAAATACATCACTGTAAAAGGACTAGTAGAGAGAATACTACAGACACAGTGGAATCATTGAACAAAATATGACAAAAACAAAAACATTTATTGATGAAATACAATAAAATCACAACATAGGGTTCTTTGAATCAAAGCAAACATAATTAGCTACAAAAAAAGAAAAAACGTTAAAGGTCAACTGCAGTGTTCCTCACCTGGCTTATACTAAAAAGCTAAACAAAAGATTGATTACTGTACTTCTATATTTCCATCAACCCTGTCTTGTGGATTTGGCCACAGGTTCTCATCCACATCTGTCAGGACCCGGTGCGAGAAACAGTCACTAATAATCGTCAGAACCCAGAAGATGAGGCAGACACAGCAGTACTAGAGATGGTGGTTTAATTAAAGAACAAAATCTTCAGGCAAAGAAACTAAATCCACAATGTCCAAAAATAAAGCCAAGAGGCACAAAATGGAAATCCTCCAAAATACAAAAGAAACTCCACAAAGTGGTAAAAAACAGCAGGGAAAAACAAACCTCAAAAGACTACTCAAATAATACACAAGAACTAAACCAGAGAACCTCTGGAAAATCCAACAAGAGAAATATCTGTATAAAACAAGGCTTGGGCTGGGGCTGGGTGCTAACTTACAAACACTGAGCAAGGAACTGAGGAACACACAGGGTTTAAATACTAACAAGGGAATGACCTACAGGTGCAAACAATAATAAGAGCAAGAAAAACAAAAGGTACAAAAAAGGTGCAATGGGGACATCTAGTGACCAAAACCCGAACAGTCTTGGCCAAAACCTGACAACATCACAATGGATGTTTTCATTAGCCAAACATCTTGGGAAGAGTCTTCGGGCATGGCGAATCCAGGCCTGACACTGGTCTGCCGTGATGTCATTGCATGCGTCATCCATGGCCTGGAGAAGGTTGGCTTGTTCGTGAGGGCGCCTATCATATACCTTCCACCTCCATGTGGAGAAAAATTACTCAATCGGGTTAAGGAAAGGAGAGTATGGGGGTAAGCACAGGGTGGTAAATTGTGGATGGGCCTGAAACCATGCTTGCACCATTTGAGCATGGTGGAACCTGACATTATCCCACACAATGACATAGGTCATGCCATCAGCTCTACAGACCTGATTTAGCCCACCAAGGAGGGTTACATTCGAAAAGCGAATCATGTGGCTGCCTGCAACTCAATATATAGAGTATATAGAGTAGAGAGCTTAAGATGTTGTTCGACCAAACATTAGAATGGGCAAGATGCGTAATCTAAGCAACTTGACCGTGCTATGATTGTTTCTGAGAGATTGTTTCTGAGATGATTCCAGCATCTCAGAAACAGCTGCCTTCCTGGGATTTTTACGCACTACAGTCTCTAGAGTTTACAGAGAATGGTGAGATAAACAAAACACATTCAGTGAGTGGCAGTTCTGTGGGCAAAACCACCTTGTTAATGAGAGAGGTCAGAGGAGAATGTCCAGACTCATTCAAACTAACAGAAAGGCCACAAACGCTCAAATAACAGCTGTTTAAAACAGTGGTGTGCATAAGGGCATCTGTTAACGTATAACACCGTGAATAATTCAGGCTGTTGTGGAGGCAGGGGGGTCCTACCCAGTACTAGATAGGTGTACCTAATAAAGTGGCCGGTGAGTGAACAGTAATGTCAAATCTGAAAACATGGCCTGGAAAAGTGGTACATGGGACCATAGAAACAGTGTCTGATAAAGAATGATGATGAAATATTACATCCATAGATAATGTAGTCCAATTGGTTCATGTTCCACGATAATTGGTGTCAATGGATCTCGTTATCCTGAAACTTTCATGATCTAAACATGGAATAATGTTCGTCAGTTTCCGTAAAACTATGCATTAGGAGTAACGCAACAGTTACTTATCATTTTGAGCAGTTAGATCATTGTAATGAAATGAATAGACAGTAATCTCAGATATAATGTGTGAATTGCATTTTGAAATGGTAATACTTTGATGTTAAGTAGTGTCATTTTGAACCAGTGATTTTAGTTCAATGAACAAATGATCTTAGCTTTATGTGTATTGTATCCAAGCAATTGGAAAAAGTGTTAGAGTTTTGAAAATTAGCATTTTGATCATTGGTTGTGAGTTTTGTGTCTAGAGTTTTGAAAAATGACATCAAGGTTCCAAAATTAGTGCCAAAGTAATTGTAAAAAACTGTAATGTGTTTGGTATGCACACAGGATATTACAGATTGGTGTACGATGCATTGATAGTGAATCGTCTGCCCCTGCTTGTGACCATGGTGTGTGTTTACAGTGGGATCAATAGGGAGCCATGGCACGCCTGAGGGGCTCTGTGTGTGTGTGTGTGTGTGTGTGTGTGTGTGTGTGTGTGTGTGTGTGTGTGTGTGTGTGTGTGTGTGTGTGTGTGTGTGTGTGTGTGTGTGTGTGTGTGTGTGTGTGTGTGTGTGTGTGTGTGTGTGTGTGTGTGTGTGTGTGTGTGTGTGTGTGTGTGTGTGTGTGTGTGCGTGTGTGTGCGTGTGTGTGCGTGTGTGAGTGAGAGGCATGTGGCCAAACCAATAAAACTCTCCTCTCTCCCTGAACAGTACTCCAACTCCTCTCACTGCATGATCTCCTCACGTGGTTGCAAATGAGGGACATGTGATAGTTTGTCACGGTTTCCACTCCCTCACATTCCTGGAATAGCGTGTCTCTTACGCACTCTGACCTTCACCACGCAGTTCCGCCCATGATAACACATACTGTGTATTTTAAGCAGAACAAACTTTAGAAACGAAACAAATCACTTTCTTCGACATTAGTCATCAGAAAAAAATCTATAAATATTCCCCAAAAAACATATAACAAATTACCCAACTTCAGTTAAAAAAAAATACAGACCCCTCCGTCTGACACTATATGCTGAGATCTTTCCTATTCTGGTGTGTTTGACGAAGATGATGGAGGTCTAGCAGACAGTCAGTCAGACAGTCAGTCAGACAGTCAGTCAGTAAAGTAGCCGTGAGGCGTGGTGTTTCATCATTCCGCGGTGTTCTGATTTAGATATGTGGTGTTAACCTCACCACACGTCCCACACAACAGATGGTCTGTATTCACCCTCACTTCTATGGTGGAAAATAGAACCATTTTTATTTGGCAAAGATACGTTTTCCTAACTAACTCCATTGCCATAGACATCACATATGGGTATATCTAATGTGTTGTATTTCTTTTCATTGGAGGTGAGGAGAGGTGTCTGTGCCGTGAACTCTATTAGAGTTCTGACTGAAAGGTATTGAGTGTCTACATCGAAGAAGAATAGACAGCAGATCCTGTGAGGAGGGAGTTGTGTGTGTGTGTGTGTGTGTGTGTGTGTGTGTGTGTGTGTGTGTGTGTGTGTGTGTGTGTGTGTGTGTGTGTGTGTGTGTGTGTGTGTGTGTGTGTGTGTGTGTGTGTGTGTGTGTGTGTGTGTGTGTGTGTGTGTGTGTGTGTGTGTGTGTGTGTGTGTGTGTGTGTCTGCATGTGTGCTGCGTGTGTGTCTGCATGTGTGCATACGTGCATTTGTGTGAGGGGTAGGTCTATAATAGGGGAGGATTACATTGACAAAGTGGTGGGGAAATCACACAGAGGACAAGCGCTGAGGCTGAAGTGTTTCGCTCCAGGTCAATACCAGCGAGTTGCTTTAAAAAGAGAGCCAGACACATTACTGCCAGCTACATTCTGCTTATCGGACACAAATCCAATTTTAAAAATCCAGGCGCTTAAAGAAAATCTCATAAACAACCCTGCTAATCAATTCAGCTCTCTCTTGCTTTTGGCTGGTTCTTTTGTCTCCATCAGTCCCCTGTGTGGTGGGAGAGTGAGGCAGATGTATTGGAACTCTAATAAGGAGAGATGGATTTTCAGCCGGGCTCTGGGCTCTGAGCTCTGTGCTCTGGGCTCTGGGCTCTGGGCTCTGGGCTCTGGGCTCTGGGCTCTGGGCTCTGGGCTCTGGGCTCTGGGCTCTGGGCTCTGGGCTCTGGGCTCTGGGCTCTGGGCTCTGGGCTCTGGGCTCTGGGCTCTGGGCTCTGGGCCAGACTGTACTGTGTGATAAAGAGCAGCGGAGCTAACAAACAAAACAATAATCGCTGTAACACCATAAGCATGCATAAAAAGTATTTACAGTCAACAGAAATAATTAACCAATAAATAGATTCGAAAACAATGATTTAAAAGGCTTACAAACTTGGTCCTCTGTGTAACGCACGTCGTCGGGAGAAGGAGAAGAGGACCAAGGTGCAGCGTGGTAAGTGTTCATACTATTTAATTAAAATATGAAACACTAGACAAAACAACAAACACGACAAACGAACAGTCCTGAAAGGTGAAACAAACACTAAACAGGAAACAACCATCCACAAACAAAAGTGGGAAAACAGGATACCTAAATATGGCTCCCAATCAGAGACAACAATAGACAGCTGCCTCTGAATGGGAACCACACCAGGCCAAACACACAGAAACAGAAAACCTAGACCTACAACATAGAATACCCAGACATAGAATACCCACCCACATCACACCCTGACCAAACTAGAAATAGAAACATACAAAGCAATCTACGGTCAGGGCGTGACAGTACCCCCCCCCCCCACCCAAAGGTGCGGACTCCGGCCGCAAAACTTGAACCAATAGGGGAGGGTCTGGGTGGGCATTTCACTGCGGTGGCGGCTCTGATGGGGGACGTGGACCCCGCTCCACCTTAGTCTTGGCCCACTTAGGGACCCTTACTGCCGTCCCCGGACCGGGGACCCTCGCAGCGGGCCCCGGACAGGAGGGAGACTCTGGCTGCTCCGGACAGGAGGGAGACTCTGGCTGCTCCGGACAGGAGGGAGACTCTGGCTGCTCCGGACAGGAGGGAGACTCCTGACTGAAGCCCGTCGCTGGAGGCTCCGGACTAGAGGGCGTCGCTGGAGGCTCCGGACTAGAGGGCGTCGCTGGAGGCTCCGGACTAGAGGGCATTGCTGGAGGCTCCGGACTAGAGTGCGTCACTGGAGGCTCCGAACTAGAGGGCAACGCCGGAGGCTCCGGACTAGAGGACGTCGCTGGAGGCTCCGGACTAGAGGGCGTCGTTGGAGGCTCTGGACTAGAGGGCGACGCTGGAGGCTCCGGACTAGAGGACGTCGCTGGAGGCTCAGGACTAGAGGGAGATGCTGGAGGCTCCGGACTGACGTCCTTCGTTGGAGGCCTCGTGCCATTACTCCTCACTGGAGGCTTCGTGCCATGGATCCTCACCGGAGGCTTCGTGCCATGGATCCTCACCGGAGGCTTCGTGCCATGGATCATCACCGGAGGCCTCGTGCCATGGATCATCACCGGAGGCCTCGTGCCATGGATCATCACCGGAGGCTTCTTGCAATGGATCATCACTGGAGGCTTCTTGCCATGGACCATCACTGGAGGTTTCATGCCATGGATCATCACTGGAGGCTTCGTGCCATGGATCATCACTGGAGGCTTCGTGCCATGGATCATCACTGGAGGCTTCTTGCCATGGATTATCACTGGAGGCTTCTTGCCATGGATTATCACTGGAGGCTTCGCGCCATGGATCATCACTGGAGGCTTCGTGCCATGGATCATCACTGGAGGCTTCTTGCCATGGATTATCACTGGAGGCTTCTTGCCATGGATCATCACTGGAGGCTTCGTGCCATGGATCATCACTGGAGGCTTCTTGCCATGGATTATCACTGGAGGCTTCTTGCCATGGATCATCACTGGAGGCTTCGTGCCATGGATCATCACTGGAGGCTTCGTGCCATGGATCATCACTGGAGGCTTCTTGCCATGGATTATCACTGGAGGCTTCTTGCCATGGATTATCACTGGAGGCTTCGCGCCATAGATCATCACTGGAGGCTTCTTGCCATGGATTATCACTGGAGGCTTCGTGCCATCGATTATCACTGGAGACACAGTGTGCAGAGCTGGCGCAGGATAACCCGGGCCGAGGAGACGCACTAGAGGCCTGGAGAGCAGGGCTGGCACACTTCTTCCTGGCTCGATGCCCACTCTCGCCCGGGAGATGCGAGGAGCTGCGATGTAACGTACCTGGCTATGAACACGTACTGGAGACACCTTGCGCTCCACCGCATAGCATGGTGCCTGACAAGTACGACGCTCGCCACGGTAAGCACGGGGAGTTAGCTCAGGTCTCCTACCTGACTCCGCCAATCTCCCCGTGTGCCTCCCCCAAAATAAATTCTGGGGCTGCCTCTCGGGTTTCCTTGCCAACTGTATTCCCTCATACCGCCGGTTCCTTTCTCCTGCTGCCTCCGCTCTCCTGGCTGCCTCCACCTGTTCCCATGGAAGGCGATCCCTTCCAGCCAGAATCTCCTCCCATGTGTAAGATCCCTTGCCGTCCAGAATGTCCTCCCATGTCCATTCCTCCTATTTACCACGCTGCTTGGTCCGTTGTTGGTGGGTGGTTCTGTAACGCACGTCGTCGAGAGAAGGAGAAGAGGACCAAGGTGTAGCGTGGTAAGTGTTAATACTATTTAATTAAAATATGAAACACTAGACAAAACAACAAACACGACAAACGAACCGTCCTGAAAGGTGAAACAAACACTAAACAGGAAACAACCACCCACAAACACAGGTGGGGAAAAAGGCTGCCTAAGTATGATTCCCAATCAGAGACAACAATAGACAGCTGCCTCTGATTGGAAACCACACCAGGCCAAACACACAGAAACAGAAAACCTAGACCTACAACATAGAATACCCAGACAGAGAATACCCACCCACATCACACCCTGACCAAACTAAAAATAGAAACATACAAAGCAATCTACAGTCAGGGCGTGACACTCTGGACCCCAACTGGTGCACATTTCGTTTTTTGACTTAGCACTACACAGCTGATTCAAGTAATCAAGTAATCATCTAGCTTTGATCGTTTGAATCAGCTGTGTCGTGTTAGGGCAAAAACCAAAACGTGCACCAGTTGGGGTCCAGAGGACCGAGTTCGGGAAACGCTGCTAAAAGGCATTTGAGTGATGAATCACAGAACCGGCTTTTTGGTTTTGGACTGCAATGTGAGGGAATGGCAGAAGTTTGTCTCGTAGGGGACTGTTTCAGACTACTGTTGAGGTGCGATGTTCTTTTATGGCAGTGAGTTTTACAGCCGCCGAAGCATCACCAGGTGGGTGCTACACTTTGATAGTGGATGATCCAGCCTACCTACAGAGGAGGAGGAGACGGCGTGCCTGATGAAGAGCTCTGGACCTGTCTACCAGTATCTGACTGACTCCCTGCCTGTCCGTGTCATTGATGCTCCCTCTACTAAAGCCAATATACCCTTACAGAAAAACCACATGAATTTCATGTGTTTCACATGTGAAGTGTTCCAAAAACACATTTTCATGTGCTCACATTTTATCTTATTTGAAGTTAATGTGATAACATGTGACAACATGTAAAGCAACATGTGATAATATGAAACTACACATGTGAAAACATGTGAAGTGTTCCAAAAACACGATTTAAAATGTGAAATTTCATGTGAAATCATGGGTTTTTTCTGTAAGTGTACTGACTGTCTTTCCAAACTAACTCAACACCAGACAGACATCTGGAGATGTGGGAGACCGTCAACCATGAACTGACAGATCCCTAAATGAGTTTCTGTTTTCAAAGCAACTTTGCGATTCTTGTTTGTAATGAAAAGCGTTTATAAAATAAACCTATTATTATTATTATTATTATTAAGGGTTCAAGCAGCGAAGCTGGTGGAACGCAGTTATATTTCTTCCAGTTCATTATTTCTATGTTCCTTTTTCTGCCATTTTGGTGAAAAAAATGCAAATTCCTGTGAGGTGAAAAGGAACAGGACTGTGGAATTTAGCAAGGTCCAAGGGCCAAACCTTCTCATGCAACACCATGCCAATTGGCCACATGGTGTTGCCGTAACAAGGGATTGAAAATGCAAAGTTTGAAAGGTCAGAAAGGTCAGCTCCCGTACCACGTGTGATCTAGAGTCATGAAACATTGTTCAAAGGTCCCTCTACTCATAACGAACAAATTTGCCATAAGAAGTCCACCATGATGGATTTTCTGCCATTTATAATTTTGTGAAAAACACTTAAAACACTACTCCTCTGACACTGAATGATCGATCTTTACAAAGTTGTATGTTATATATCATTTGGTAAACATCTTCAATGGCCACATTCAACAAATCCCCCTCAGGGGCTTCAAGTGTTTTTCCAACACTTTAAAAACAGTGTGTGTGTTTTATAAATAACAGCACTGTTAGGCTACTGTGTGCTTGCTCCATCCCACATCTGGAGTGTTACTGGGTGTGCAGGCTTTTCATCCAGCCCTGCTGGAACATCAGTCAGCTGATAACAGTCATGTTGAGCAGTACACCCAGTAGCACTCCTGGAGGATGGTAGATATTGCAACATTATGGAAACCTAGCTAATGTTTTAGAAAGAGGCCAAACCTGCCAGCATGTTATAACCATAACCATCTCTATGAAGACATGCACTCACAATGTACACACACAGCTGGCACACTCAAGAACATGTTATAGACTGACACTAAATGTATTGGATAATAGACTGTGAAAGATTCTGCTGACGTTGGCTAGCCTAATTCTCTCATGTCTCTCATGTCTGTGTTCATCTGATTGGGTGACCGACTATTGTGGAAGGTGTTTTCAGGTGAATCATAACACGCCACACATTGATAAGGCCTCCACATACTGTATGGACACTGTTTGGTAGAATCAAAGCAAATTAAAAAAATTCTCACTATGGGCAAACGTGCAAACACACTCACTCTCACACACCACACACCCACACACACAAACGCAGGCACATAATGTGCATGTTTTACTTGGGTACTCATACGTGTAGTGAATGTTAGAGTTGAATATCCATGTGTAGAATCAATTATAAGTACCACATGTGAAGTCTAATGTGAACATCTGTTTCTGAAATACCTTGATGAATGCCAAGAGCTGAAACAGCTGATTTTAGTTTTTGCAATAAATAAGCTCTTCGATCAAGTTCCACTGTCCTCCAAGAGTTGCTGAATTTACTATTTCCTACTGTTGTTTTTCTTAGTCCAATGACAGTGGACAAATAATGGTGAATTTCTTCTTATATGCCGTGTAAATCAAGACAACAGCGATCAGAGACCATTCAGAAGAGTTGGGCTACCCGCCAAGCTCAGACTGACATAACTATGACAGAGGCAAAAATATGTTTATGTTTCCTCATAAAATAAAAGCAATTACTGAAAATACTGAAAAAAATGAAAATCTGTGAATTTGGACTACAGGTCCTTGGATATTTAAAAAAAAATCTGAATCTTACAGCTTGAACACCGGCAATGCTGCTTGCAGCTTTTATTTGCTTTTTTCTCCCCAATTGGTAGTTGCAATCTTGTACCATCACTGCAACTCTCATACGGACTGGGGAGAGCGAAGGTAGAGAGCCATGCGTCCTTCGAAACACGACCCTGCTAAGCCACACTGCTCGTTTAACCCTGAAGCCAGCCGCACTAATGTGTCGGAGGAAACACTGTACAACTGCTGACCAAGTCAGCGTTCATTTGCCCGGCCCGCCACAAGGAGTCGGTAGAGCGCGATGGCACAAGGACATCCCGACCAGCCAAACCCTCCCCTAACCCCGACGACGCTGGGCCTCCCGGCCAGAGCCGGCTTCGGCACAGCCTGGGATCGAACCCGGGTCTGTAGTGACGCCTCTTGCACTATGATGCAGTTTCTGAGACCGCTGTGCAACTCGGGAGGCCGCTTGCGGCTTTAATATTATTATTATTATTATTATTATTATTATATGGAGCTTGGGTTCAGCTGTATCTCTTGAACATCATCAAGTTGTTAAAATAGATTTTGAAACAAAACACGATTCTCTAAATTATAATATAGTTATAATATAGTGTGTGTGTGTGTGTGTGTGTGTGTGTGTGTGTGTGTGTGTGTGTGTGTGTGTGTGTGTGTGTGTGTGTGTGTGTGTGTGTGTGTGTGTGTGTGTGTGTGTGTGTGTGTGTGTGTGTGTGTGTGTACATTTCAGCGTGCATGCATGCATTTGTGCATGCTTGTGTCTATTGGTATGTGTGTTTGTGTGTGTGCAAATATGTACGTGTTTTTGTTGGTGTGTGAGTCTGGCAGATTGACTAATGGTAAACAACTTCCCTCCTGTGAGACAGAGAAAAATATTTACACTTGTGTTGTTGAGCCCCTGCTTCCATGTCAATCCCCCTGTTTCCTCTCCTACTCAGCCATCAAGAATGTTAGATTATCATCTGTGTGTGTGTGTGTGTGTGTGTGTGTGTGTGTGTGTGTGTGTGTGTGTGTGTGTGTGTGTGTGTGTGTGTGTGTGTTCGGCTCTGGGTGAAATGCAAATGTTGCTCCGAGAGCCATTGACCTATCTGCGCTATTCAGAGAGCATCCTCTCAGTGTGAATATGCCTACTGAATAATACATGAACATTGTGCCGTGGTACAGGGGGAGCATACGCAAACAACGCCACTGCTCTGAAGAGGACTAGCTACAATTCATCACACACACAAACACACAGACACACATGGCCTCAGCCTCAACCACCACTGCCTGTTGGTTCAACCTTTGAAAGTAGCAGAACTCCCTTGCTACTTCTCTCTCTACAACAAGAACCCACTAAGTGAAAATGCAAGCATGAAAAAGACTTTGGAAATAGTTACTCATGGGATTGAATGACTGTAAATGGAATAGTAGCTGCTGGTAGAAATAAATAAAGCTGTCATCTTCTTGTCTCTTTGTGTCTGACTTAAAATATTATGTGAGAGCCTTTACAGAGTCAGCCTGTGTGAGACTCTCTCTCTCTTCTCTCTCTCTCGCTCTCTCTCCCTCTCCATCTCTTTCTCTTTCCATCTCTCTCTCTCGCTCTCTCTCTCTCTCTCTCCCTCTCTCTCTCTCCCTCTCCATCTCTCTCTCTCCATCTCTCTCTCTCCATCTCTCTCTCGCTCTCTCTCTCTCTCTCTCTCTCCCTCTCCATCTCTCTCTCTCTCTCCCTCTCTCACACTCACTCACTCACTCACTCAATTCAATTCAAAGGGCTTTATTGGCATGGGAAACATAAGTTTACATTGCCAAAGCAAGTGAAATAGATAATAATCCAAAGTGAAACAAGCAATATAAAATGAACAGTAAACATTACACTCACACATGTTCCAAAGGAAAAGACACATTTCAAATGTCATATTATGTTTATCTACAGTGTTGTAACTGCAAATAGTTAAATTACAAAAGGGAAAGTAAATACACATAAATATGGGTTGTATTTACAATGGTGTTTGTTCTTCACTGGTTGCCACAAATCTTGCTGCTGTGATGGCACACTGGTTTTTAACCCAATAGATATGGGAGTTTATCAAAGTTGGATTTGTTTTCAAATTCTTTGCCGTTCTGTGTAATCTGAGGAGCCCCAGGACCAACTTGCTTAGGGGACTCTTCTCCAGGTTAATATCTCTCTCTCTCTCTCTCTCTCTCTCTCTCTCTCTCTCTCTCTCTCGGTGCATGCTGGGTGTTTTTTGGAGTCTGAGTGTTTGGTGTGGAAAGCTCTATCCTAACTAACTTTCTTGATTCTTTTCTTTACATGTTATTTTCTATGGTGGAGGGTTAATGCAATATTTGTTTTTGGCGGTATCCAAAGTTTTTTTTTTTTCAAAGTTAGGGTGGAAGAGGACAGAGTAACTTTCCTGGGGGTTGGAAGGTGTAGTGTGCGCAATGGCTTCTCAGCCTAGCGCGGAGGAGACGCTGTCTATACAGCATGGATTCAGGTGTGTTCCTGAGAACGGAGTTAAGGTGGAGGAGGTTCTGCTCGCGGTCGGTGAACAGGTAGGAGCTGAGTTTATACATTCTGCTTCTAGAATGAACAAAGCTGTGGTTGTGTTCATGAAAAGGGCTAATTTGGTCGGTAGGCTAATTGCTAGCGGAATATTTGTAAGGGATGTGTTGGTGTCAATTTCACCTCTCTCTACCCCTTCAACAAGAGTTGTAGTGGCAAATTTGCCTCCGTTTATCACGGATGATCAAATTAGGAAAGAGCTGAGTCGTTTTGGTAAGTTTGCTAGCGGTTTCCGTGTACTGTCAGCAGGGTTTCAGGCAGATGCCGTTAAACACGTTGTTTCGTTCCGGAGGCAAGTGTTTATGTTTCTGAACAACAACGAGCAACAGCTAAATGTGCATTTTAAAGTGAGGCATGGGGAGGGTCTCTATGCAGGTTTTGCCAGCACAGATAGTCTACGGTGTTTTGAATGTGGGGATTTGGGGCACAAGAGCTTTGCGTGCCCACATAAAGGCCGTAGACAAGGTGAGGATACAAGCGCAAATGGGGGAAATCGAGGTCAAAATGCAGGGGGTAAGGAGATGCAGACAGCAGAGGCTGGGCCTAGTCAGTCTAGAGATGGTAGGGTAGTGGAGGCTGGGTCTAGTCAGGCTAGAGATGGTGGAGAAGCAGAGGCTGGGTCTAGTCAGGCTAGAGATGGTGGGGAAGCACAGGCTGGGTCTAGTCAGGCTAGAGATGGTGGGGTAGCTGAGGCTGGGCCTAGTTATGCTATGGAGGGTGGTGTAGAGGGTGCTGGGTCTAGGCAGGCTATGGATGGTGGTATAGCAGAGGCTGAGTCTAGTCAAGCTATGGATGGTGGGGTAGCTGAGGCTGGCCCAAGTCATGCTATGGAGGGTGGTGTAGATGATGCTGGGCCGAGTCATGCTATGGAGGGTGGTGCAGATGATGCTGGGCCGAGTCATGCTATGGAGGGTGGTGTAGATGATACTGGGTCTAGTCAGGTTATTCTAGTGGATGAGGAGAGTATAGTGGGGAAGTGTAAGAGATTAGGGGGGGAGGAGGAGGGTGTCAAGCGGAAAAGGAAAAAGGGTGTGGACAAAGGCACCATGGAAATGTTGCCTGTTGCTGTGGGTGAGGCCCTAACCAGAGAGAAAGGGCAGGTGGTCAGGGTGGGAGATAGAGAAGAGGAGGAAAGTGAGTCTGAGGAAGAGGATGAGGAGTTATTTTTTTCAGACTCCTCTTCAATTGGCCCGGAGCTGACAGCCAGTCAACCAGAGGGGTCTAAGTACACGTTGAGAGAACTGACAAGGTTCCTGAATGAGACAAAGGGGAAAAAAGTTAATCTTGAGGCTTTTTTTCCTGATTCTAGAAAGTTTGTAAGATCAGTACAACATGCTATGAGAAATGAGGGGCATGGTGTCCTCTCACCCAAGAAACGGTTTAGGTTGAGGAAGTGGGTCACAACAGTGCGTAAAGGTTTACCTTCAGACACTGTTTAAATGTTTAATTTCTTACTGACACTGGGGCTTTTTGAGCTTTCCTATTGGTCTATTTCTCTGCTGGCTTTTCTCCCACTTCTTATGGAGACTCTTTGGGTAGGCTCGCTTAATATAAATGGTGCCAGAGATGCGGGAAAGAGGAGTGTGTTGGGTGAATATGTAAAACAAAAGAAAGTACAGGTGTTGTTTCTGCAGGAGACGCATAGTGATGTGGTGAATGAAGTTGATTGGGGGCTCTGGTGGAAAGGGGCAAGTGTGTTGAGCCATGGGACAAATCTTAGTGCAGGGGTGGCAGTCCTTTTTGCACCGGGTCTGGCTGTAAAAATTTGCTCCTCAAAGGAGGTGTGTAGGGGCAGGTTGCTTGTTGTTAAAGCAGAGATTAACAACATGGGTTTTGTCTTTATAAATGTGTATGCGCCTAACACAGGGAGAGAAAGAGGGGTTCTATTTGGGAGTCTTAGACAGGAACTCTCACAAGTAGCGCCTGAGGAGACGCTGGTGATCGGAGGTGACTGGAACTGTACAATGGATTTTACAAAAGACAGAAATGGGGAAGAGCCTCATTCAGTGTCAGTGGGAGTGTTAAGGGACATCTTTAATCAGTTTGACCTAGTGGATGTTTGGAGAACTAAACATCCAAACACAAGACAGTATACGTGGGTGAAGGTTTTTGGGGCTAGGGTGAGTGCAGCTCGACTTGATCGTTTTTTACATGTCCAGGAATCAGAGCAATAGGCTGCTGGGTGCTACCATTCTCCCAGTGGGGTTTTCGGATCACCACATAACCATGGCTCGGCTGTCTATTTCACCAGGGCCCCGGCAGGCATCTTATTGGAAGTTCAATGTAAAGCTCTTACAAGATGCCACTTTTTGCTCAGGTTTCCAGACTTTTTGGGAAAGATGGGGGCAGCGAAGAGAGGAGTATGAGTCTCTGAGTCAATGGTGGGATGTGGGGAAAGTGCAAATTCGGCTTTTCTGTCAACAGTACACAGCTCTCTCATCCTCAGAGGCTAGGAGAGTATTGGGGGAACTAGAGCGGTGTATTAGTGAGATGGAGGTAGAGATGGTGGGGCAAGGCAATGTAGGCCTCCAGGCTAACTTAGCCGAATTACGTAGGGACCTGGGTAGTTTTTTCCAGGTTAAAGCAAAGGGAGCACTTGTAAGAGCTAGGTTCTCCATGCTAAAGGAGATGGATGCTCCCAGCTCCTTCTTCTTTGGTTTGGAAAGACAGAGCAGTGAAGCCAAGGGTATGCATTGTCTACGGCTGTCTGATGGGCGGGTGACCTCTGTGGTGGGGGAGATGCGGGAGCGGACTGTGGAGTTTTATACTGAATTGTATAGGGCAGAAATGTGTGATCCTATGTGTGCTCAGGTCTTGTTCGCAGGACTCCCTAAGCTCTCTCGGGCACAGAGGGATGAAATGGACATTCCTCTGTTGTCACATGAACTGGCAGAGGCCGTAACCCAGATGTCCCCCGGTCGTGCACCCGGGGTCGATGGACTTCCAGTGGAGTTTTACAAAAAATTCTGGGGAACTATTGGACAGGATTTATTTTGCGTGTTGCGTGAATGCGTCGAGGTAGGAGAGTTGCCGATGAGCTGCCGTCGGGCGGCACTGACTCTCCTGCCCAAAAAGGGGACTTGTGTGAACTTAAGAACTGGAGGCCTGTGGCATTACTCTGTGCGGACTATAAGATATTTGCCAAGGTCCTCTCTAACAGACTGAAGTCCCATCTGGACTCTATAATACACAAGGACCAGACATATTGTGTACCGGGACGCTCAATCACGGACAACTTGTTCTTGATTAGGGACATGTTGGACTTGTCGAGAGGTTCTAATGTGAACTTTGGACTGGTCTCTTTAGATCAAGAGAAGGCTTTTGATAGAGTGGATCATGAGTATCTGTTTAATGTGATGTCTGTGTTTGGGTTTGGGAAGAGCTTTGTGAACTGTGTGAAGCTGTTGTATGCTGGGGCGTCATGTATGGTTAAGGTGGGAGGGGCGCTCAGTAGGCCTGTCTGGGTGAGACGGGGCATTAGACAAGGATGCCCTCTATCTGGGCAGCTGTACACACTAGCCATTGAGCCTTTTTTAGGACTGCTACGCAGGAAACTGCGGGGAGTGTGCTGGACAGGCATGGAGGTGGTGACAGGAATAGCAGTCTCAGCATATGCAGATGATGTTTCTGTGATGGTCAGGGATGGGCAAGATATGCAGGAGCTAGAGACCAGTCTGAAGGTGTACGAGGGAGCTTCATCAGCTAAGGTAAACTGGGGAAAGAGCAAAGCTCTGTTATGTGGGGCATGGGGGGATAGGGCTCCTCCTCTGCTTCCAGGGGGTTTGCAGTGGGGTTGTGAAGGGCTTAAAGTGTTGGGGGTGTACCTGGGCTCGGAGAGGTGGGTCAGCAAGAACTGGGAGGGGCTGTCACAGGCAGTGGTGTCAAGACTGGCCAGGTGGAGGTGGCTCCTGTCCCAAGTGTCATATAGAGGGAGGGTGCTGATAATCAACAACCTGGTGGCATCTTCCTTGTGGCATAAACTGGCTGTCCTCAACCCCCCCGCCGGTCTGCTTGCAGACCTGCAACGCAAGCTGGTGGACTTCTTTTGGTCGGGCCATCACTGGCTGAAGGCAGCAGTGTTGTACATGACCGTCCACGAAGGAGGACAGGGCCTGGTGGAACTGGAGAGCAGGATGGCTGCTTTCCGGCTAAAGGCGGTGCAGAGACTGCTGTACCATACTGATGTTGGCTGGAGGGAACCAGCATGCGCGCTGCTGAGGAGAGCTGGCGGATTAGGGTTGGACCGGCAGCTGTTCCTCATGAAGCTGGAGAGGCTGAGTACAGCAGGTCTCTCAGAGTTTTACTCTGCGGTGCTGAGGGCCTGGCAGCTGCTAAGGCCCACACGAGAAGGGGGTGTGGAGCCTGGGCAGTGGGTGTGGGAGGAGCCTATTTTCCACAACCCAGCCATCCCTTTGAGATCGGTTCAGTCGGCCACCCTGCAGAGGCAACTGATGGCAGGGGGTTTACAAAGGCTAGGTGACCTGAGACTGCTGGGAGAGGAGGGGTGGAAAACCCCGGAGGTCTTGGCGCAACAAACAGGAATAACGTCTCTTAGGCTGCTGGAGAGATTCCTGGAGGAGGTCCAGGAGGCACTGTCTGAGCCGGTAAGGGGGGTGTTTGAGAGGCCAAAGGGAGAGGGGCCACCAATGTTTCCGCCACTGCAGGTGACGGCAGAGACTGGAGACTGGCAAGGGGGTCTGGAGGACTTGTTAGATTTTAACACTCCGAGCCTGGGGGAGTTTGAGGGGGTGGGAGGTAAAGCCCTCTACAACCTCTGCGTTAAGGTTAGGAACATTAGAAGCCTAACAGGAGTGAAGGCACATCAGTGGCAGGGGGTATGTGGGGCGGAGAGTATGGTGGGTTTTAGATGGAGGGCGCTCTACAAACCCCCAGTACCAAAGAGGTCAGGGGACCTCCAGTGGAGGGTTCTTCATGGAGCCCTGGCCACTAACAGCTGGTTGGCACGGGTTGATCCGGGAATTGGGCAGGGGTGTCCTTTCTGTCAAATGAATGAAACTGTGATTCATGTGTTTTCTGTGTGCACCAGGTTAATGCCATTAATGTCTCTGTTGGAATGTCTGTGTGACAGGTTGGGGGTGGTTTTTGCTGTTGGGATGTTTATAATGGGATACAGGTATTCGAGTAAGGAGAAAGAAAAATGTGTTTTGTTGAATTTTCTGTTTGCTCAGGCAAAATTAGCTATTTGGCTAACAAGGAGAAACAGGGTCAAAGGTGGGGGGATAACAGACCCTTTACTACTGTTTAATGGGATGGTCTCTGCGCGCCTTAGGGTTGAGTTTGAGTTCTATAAACTGATCAAATGTGTGGAGATGTTTGAGGAGATATGGTGTGTTGGGGGGGCTGTCTGTATTGCTGGGGAAGATGTTTTGGATATACGGTTGTAGGAGAGGGTATTGTTTTTGTGTATGGTGATGGTGGTTTGTATCATGTGGTAGATGGAAAGGTGAGTATGGTACATGTATGCAGTACAGGATATATTTTTGTTTTTTTATTTTAGGGGGGGGTGAGTTTTAAATGAAATGAGAATGTTTCAATAAAGAAAGACAAAAA